>NC_064759.1:43373712-43505901 GCF_011397635.1 Epinephelus fuscoguttatus | reverse complement strand
ACACAGAACACATTAAAATATATTCAGAAAAAATGTAGGGCGACAGTTTACTTTCATAAAACATGCATCAGATATGTGTGTTCGTGTTGTGCGCCTGTAAAACACAACACAGACTATTAATTAACACAAAGCGCATATTCTAATTGACTGATCTTACTAGCCTACTATTTATTGCTTTCTTATTACACGAGGCTCGCTCTGGCAGCCTCGGCTCGCACCAGCGGAGGAATCGCAGAATACAGGAGTGTGGATTAGTAAAGTGTCCTTTAAACATATTTTCTATCAGCAATTAAGTGTAAATATGTTAACGGCGCACGCAGTGTCTCGTGCACACAGCTGAGGCGCACACACATCACAATCGCAAAACACCTTCATATATGTTGAACAGTCGGTGCGCGTCTTTAAACTCAATCTCACTAATAAGGAAAAAATGAATTATTATTAGAATTGTAAAGCCCGATAAATCTCTAAGTGCGCGCAGGATGGAATCACAGCTGTCAGATCGTCTTACACAGATCAGCCAGCATGACAACTGGAACAGCTGTAGTGTTTGTGTCTGTGTGATTATCGGGATCCAGAAAAAACAAGGATTAAACAATTATGATTTCTAACATACAAAAGATGTTATATCTGACCCCACAAGACCGGCACGACCTGGGGAGAAAAAGGTCTGTGTGCTTCTGTCAGAGCTGGTTGGATATACCAGAGCGTAATTTTGTGCACTTTCTCTGTTTCCTCCACCCACAATAGTGTTTGCGGGACAGAGGAGCAAGGATGGGGACTTGTTATAAGGATGAGGAGCATGGACTGGACACATAACTGCTCCTCAATCCACAATGAACCACCCGGGCTCCCCTGCAGACTGCGTCTCCCAGCAATCCAGACCCTGCTGCTTGTGTTCGTCTCCCGACCTGCCATATGTTTTCTGTTCTGTTTATCCTTTTTGTGCTGGGGCTCTTTTGGATATGCTGCTGGAAATAAATTTATGATCACGAACTTGAATCGTACCTGTCTCTTTATTTTATCCACACACAATATTACAAAGCTATTTAGTGGTCAAGCATATTGTTTTTTTGTTATGATATTGCCATATTCCTATCACATTTTAAGTAAATACATGTTAATTTCGACTATGGATATGGAGATATTTATACTAATTGAATGATCCGACCTAAATAAAGGTCGTATAAAAGCTGTAGTAGAGGGGCTGCGCTGAGCATCTTTGATTCATCGTCCAAACATCGTCTGGAGGGCATTTTTTACCAAATGCCGATGTCTCGGCGACGTCTTCCCAGTGAGCAAACGCTGCGTGCAGTCTGGGTTGTAGTTTCATTCAGGAGTTGATGCAACTTTACAGTTGTAAGATTGCACTTTTTTGTTACCAGTGGGTTAAATCATACTAGTTTCAAAAACCTTACAGTTGTAAGTATATTAAAAGTAGTATGTAAATTTATGTTACAGTAAGAGATTGCACTTTGTGCACTGGAAGCACTTATTTTAACAGAAGGTGTCTGTTTTTTCGAGTTTGGGGGCCCCAAGCAATTGCCTGGTTTGCCTGTCCTGTCGAGTAGCATCCAGCTGCAGCCCCGGAGCAGAAGCCCCTGATGTGACACAAGCCTCTGGCTTGTCAGAAGTGCCCCTGGCATCACAGAAGTGACGTAGAATACCGGAAGTTACGTTTTTTTGCACACAAGAATGGCGCAAGGCATCACGGGAGTGACATATGTTGTAGGCTATTTAAGCGCGCATTTATTGGTGCATTCGTATTTGCTGCTTAGTAGTGCTTCTGGTAGACATTTAAAGACATTTAAAAACAAGGTAAGCTTTGCTATGTCGATAATGTTGCATCTGTGTATACATACATTCCAACCTCTGTTTATGATTAAACATTACCCAGTGTTGGCTAGCGAGTTTGCTAACCAGCTAGCTAGCATTCTGCTGATGTGACGCTAACGTTAGTTCACAGTAACAGATGGTTGTTTATTTGATAAATGTTTTTTGCAACCTGTGAGATGTGTATGGGTGCGGAGACAGGGTTTTTCCTGCATTGAGATTTTTTTGTCGGCCGCCAAAAGGCTTATTGTAATTGGCAGCGCTAATGAAAACCCCGAGCACCACAATGATGAAAAGACAAGCCAGCCTCGGCGGATTTCACTTTAACCCTTGTACTATCTTATAAAAAATGCAACATTAAAGGTCTAAGAGCGCAAAAAAATACACAAAGACTGCCACAGAAATAGTATCTGTTAATGTATTTTTATATATATTTTTAATGGATACTATTATTAACTTCAGTCCTCACCATACATAGCAAATATTCATTCAGTTTTTGAATTTTAACCCCTTAAATGCCAGTTATTGTGATTTTTTTTTTAAGGCAAACACAAAGTGGATTATTTTCCATCCCATAAAAGCAAAATTTATTTTTTGTTTTGTTTTTTGGTGCTATTGCCTGGGAGTGTCAAATTGGATATGAAAATTGATTTTGGAGCATTTTTTTGTGTTAATCAGAGTGTGCACAGGTGTTCTGCATACTGCTAATGATTAGCAGGACTGATTGACTTTTTTTTTTTTTTACCTGCCTGTTCATTGTTTCATGTGTGCTCTGATGAAGGTCTTGCAGACCTAAGCTTGAAGTAAAGTGAACTTCTGCACAGATTTAAGTGTGCGGAAATGTTTTCTTTTGACCATCCCATAAATGCAATTTTTTTTTGTGGTGTGGTTTTTTTGTGGTGTGATTATCAGAGCCTGGGAGTGTCAAATTTGATATGAAAATTATTTTTTTTATTTTTTTTTTAGCATTTTAATCTAGTGTCAGATTTTACACCCAATGTTCCAATAAACCCTTTTCGTTCATATGGCTTTTTTCATATGGTATTTATTCAAGCATAATATATATATATATTTTATCAAATGTCAGAAATATGTTAGAAATAACAGGAAAATGTGAGATTTCTCTGAAATAAGGTAACGTAGTACACTGAGTCCGATTGTGCACTGCTGCATGTAGTCACCAATAAAGCCACATTCTGTGCCAAGAAAAACCTTGAGCCTGTGTGATAAAATAGTGGTTGTGTATAATTGGTGCTTTCTTTTGTTGTTCCATGGTTAGCATGGAAATGTTACATGGTTTGTTGTTTAATTTCACAATTCTCAATTAACAAAATTCTACCTCTCTTCCCTTCCCCTCTCCTCCAATACTCCCAACTTTACTATTCTGCAATGTAATTTATTCTACTGCAGGCTGTCCCACACATCACCATACAGCCTAGGGGTGTCACACCAACACCAGAGAGATGCACCAGTTGCTGCAGTTCTGTCCACTGCCCATTGTGCAGGCCTCAGATCTTCAAACCAACAGTTTGGAGTAAGGTCCACAAACATCTTCAAGGCCATGCAAAGCGTGCAGTGCAACACAAAGGTAACTGTATTCTCTGCTGTATTCCTTACACTTGTCCCAGTCTCAGTCATGGAGGATGTATAATATACCCCAAAATTAAATATAAAAAGGCAGAAAGCATGGGGGGGGGGGGGGGGGCAGTAGCTAACTGCAAATGCTGCATCAATATGTGGTAACAAAATGTTGTAGTTTGACATTTGAAATGCATTTCTTTTTCAGATTGGAGTTTAAGCCCACTGCACACTTCCACTGTCCCTCCTGCAAACATTAATTGGAAGGAAGAGACCGGTTTGTAGACCATTTGGGACAGTGCGTCCAACAAGCTGTTGAAGAGGAGCAGGAGCAGCAGGAGGCCAAAGGGGAGCAGCTTGATGAAGTGGTCTCTTTTCTACTTGGAATCCTTAAGGACACACCAGGAGCGAGACAACTTCTAGATCACGTTGCCTTTGTCTTTGACGTGCTTTTGCCTGAGGTAAAATGTCATTGTTCATCATTCAGATCCAGATTGGTAGAAACTGGTATATTGCCTTACCCTTATTGAGTTCTTTCATTCTGCTACAGACAGTTATCTACAGCCTGGTAGAGGTGCACTCCCTGTCAGTACAAAAAGCCACTGAGATGTACAAACAGGGCCCACAATATTAACCATGGTAGGATAAAGACAAGAGAGGTTTGACAATATTAAACATTGATGTTTTCATATATAATGAAGTGTATAGTAATTTCATATACTATTTGTTTATTGACTCTATTTTCTTCCTTTTGACAGTGAGTGGGATCTGTTTCAAATCTGCCTCCAGAGAAATCTGAGCGCGGAGGCCACCAAAAGGCTTCAGGAGTTTAAACAAAAAATGAGAAAAACCCTCCAATCAGAAACATTTATAAATCTATTGTAAATGTATGAAAAAAATAGGTGCCTGTTAAGGATATACAATAATGATGAGCAGTTTTGGTCTCAAATAGTTTTATTTTTCTTCTGCAGAGGGATCAGTTCTTACACAGCATGTAGATTTTTGTAAGAAATGACACATCTGACTGAGTGAGTGAGGGTTTTATAGTATAGACCAAACAGTTGGTTCTCCTGGAAATTAATACCAAAACATGGTCATGCATGGGGAGCTTGTTTATACCTCTGTTCTCAGATTTTTTTTTTTTTTTTTTTTTAACCACTGAGCATGTATGCTTCAGTAACTTTACCAAGGGTCAACATAAGTGGTTTTACAGAATGCAACAGTCATAATGCTTCTGAGCATAAAATTTCCATCTCATGCCCCAGTAGTTCACCTGGTAGAGTGTATACGACAAACTTAAAGCTGAGTCCTTACCACACTGGCCTGGCTTCCAATCCAACCTCAGGCTTTCTGCCGAATAAACCAGTAATGCCAAAAAATAATCTTTTAAAAAAGTGCAGCTCAATTTTTTTTATTTAAACAGTGCATTTTATATTATCTTTTTTTTTAATAGAAATGATATATGTGGGCATGGAGGTCCTTTTGTGACTTTTTTCCCTATAAATCTGGATTTTCATGAGAAATTAGACTTAAATTTTCTGATTAGTCAATGTCTTGTGGGTAAAGTTATTTAACACAAAATTCCTTCATTTGATTCTCTGATGTGCAGTTCCCTTGAGGATCCTCTGGATCTTTAAAAAAGTAGGCTAAACCTGATCTAATGACCACACTTTTTTGTTATTGGTTATATCTATGTAATAAAAGGAAAACATGTAGGCTATAATACCCACCTCTGTACATAGACTACAGGAACACAGGAAAGATTAAGCTGTTTGAAGTAATGGTAGCCTAAAGACCACATTGAAATTACTCATCAGTTTTACTATACGATTCATCATAATGGGAAGTAGTGTTTTGATTTTTTTTTTTAAAGGTCCAAAAACAAACTAGTTTATGCTCAGTTAAAAGAATTAACGTTAATTGAAACGTTTTGGTTTTGGTAGTACATTCATATGATGGATTAAGCTTTTAAATACATCTCCTCTCGCTCGTGTTCGTACTAACAATGACCACTCTGATTACTTCCCCCTCAAACGTGGCACACGGCAGGGTTGTCCACTCTCCCCATTACTATTCACCATTGCCACTGAACCACTAGCTGTGGCCCTAAGGTCCAGTCAGATGTTGGGTCTCACAAGAGGTGGGGTTGAACACAAGCTGTCCTTATATGCCGATGACCTTTTGCTTTTCATCTCCGACCCAGACATATCTGCCCCTCTAGTATTGAGCTTGCTGAAAGAAATTTCAGGCTACAAACTAAACTATCATAAAAGTGAGGTCATGCCAGTCAATGTCGCAGCCGCAGTCTATCCCCTTTCTCAGTTACCTTTTAGGTTATCTCCTGAACACTTGAAATATCTGGGCATATGCATAACTAGGAACTATTCAGATTTGTTCAAATATAACATTTCTCCTCTGCAGGCTAGACTAACCCAGGATGTTCAGCGGTGGTCTCTCTTACCACTGTCTCTTGTTGGACATATAAATTGCATCAAAATGAATGTATTGCCTAAATTTTTATACCTTTTTCAATGCATACCCATTTTCCTCCCTAAACAATTTTTCCAATCCCTCAATAGATTAATTTCTCAATTTATTTACAACAAAAAAAACCCAGGATAAAAATGGACACTTTGCAAAAGCCCAAGGAACTAGGTGGCCTAGCTCTCCCCAACTTTTTACTCTACTACTGGGCTGTGAACGTAAGAACTATTCTGCATTGTTGCTGTACTAATAAACAACCCCTGTCATGGCTGTAGATAGAGGAAACCTCATGTGGTTCTTTTTCTCTTATGTCCCTCTTGTGCCTTCCCCTGACTGTTTCACTCTCTGCATAGTCTAGCAGCGTCGTGGTTAAAAACTGCCTCAGAATCTGGACTCAATTCAAATGGCATGTTGCACAGCGGTCCACATCTGTAGCAGTCCCTGTATTTTCTAATCCTCTGTTCACCCCTTCTGTGACTGATCAGGCTTTTTTAACCTGGAAGGACAAAGGGATTGTGTCCATTAAGCATCTATACATTGATGGTACTTTTGCTTCCTTTGAACAGCTAGCCCATTTATTCAGTCTACCGCCGACTCATTTTTTCACACATCTTCAAATTAGAGATTTTGTTCGTAAGCATTTCTCCAGCTTCCCTATCATTCCTCCCTCCACTCTCACTGATACCATTCTCCAAATTAATCCCTACCTTAAAGGTACTATTTTGGTATTATATAACACTCTTCTCAAACATCAGCTCTCAACCTCCGATGCCTTACGCAGGACATGGTCGACAGATCTTAATATAGAAATAAAGTCTGCAATTTGGGATCAGGTTCTCAAAAGGGTTCGCTCATCTTCTGTCTGCGCTCGACATCAATCAATCAATCAATCAATTTTATTTATACAGCCCAATATCACAAATCACAATTTGCCTCACAGGGCTTTACAGCATACGACATCCCTCTGTCCTTATGACCCTCACAACAGATAAGAAAAAACTCCCCAAAAAAACCCTTTAACGGGGAAAAAAAACGGTAGAAACCTCAGGAAGAGCAACTGAGGAGGGATCCCTCTTCCAGGACGGACAGACGTGCAATAGATGTCGTACAGAACAGATCAGCATAACAAATTAACAGTAATCCACATGACACAATGAGACAGAGAATTTATCACTCAACTTATCACCTTATTAGCTGTAGAGACCGGTAGAAGACACCCACAGGAAGCCCAGTGTACCAATCGCAGCCCACTCACTCACAGTGTATTTCCAGGTCATTTGGAAATCCCACGAAAGCTAAAAAAGCTCCAGCCATAGATAGTGCCACCACCAGGACCGACCATACATACATCCTATCACACGCACACACCATCACCATTACCCCGTGACTTTATAAACATTATACACATCGTTGTAAGTTGGCCAGTCAGTTTATTCTGCTTTTTACTATAATTGTAGCATGACAGCTTCAGTTATATCTCTCTGTGTAGTTGTGTCCTCTGACTTAGTTTAGTGTGCGGAAATTATTAATTTAACCCCTACAAGGGACACCAAAAATAAGGCTCACAGGTTTGATTAAACACTGACAGAGACAGGAATCCAAAAAAGTATAAAATTTATTTTTCACAATATCTTTTTAAAATTTTAAATTAGGCTCATAGGGGCCACTAACCAAAGAAAATGGCCAATGGTATTCACACACACAATCAATAAAACACACTCACACAAAACACGCGTACACAACCCAATTGACCCAAAACACTATAGAAACTAAATCAAAATTAAACCCTCCCAAATAAAGTAGAATTACAGAAGAAAAATGATAATAACAATTCAATTAAATCAATAAACCACAAGAATATCTAATATGCATTAACCAGGAGTTGGAGGACATGCATGGGCATAAGTCAACCAACTCCAGAGAAAACAAAAACAAAAGAAAAGAAAGCAAACAAAATGAAAACAAATTAGTACTGTAAATGATGTCATGGTGGTATCAGGATTCCTTCCTGTGTTCCCCTGTTTTTGTCCCTCTAATTGTTGTTTTTCCCTCTCAGTGTGTGTGTGTGGCTGGGGCGTGGCTTCCCCAGCAGGCAGCACCAGGTGTTAATCATCATCATCATCATCCCCTGGCAGTATAAGAACCCCAGCTGTCCATCCAATTCTCGTCAGAGTATTCAGTCTCCCTACGTGGTACCACTCCTGTCTCGGCCACTCTCGTGTGTTTTGCTCTTGTGCCCTGCTAGCTTGAAGGCTAATGTTTTTGTGTTTTTGCCTCTTCCAGATCCTCGTGTTTTCCCCTGGTGCATGCCTGCCTGTCTGCCCGCCTGCCTGTTCCCTCACCTGCCTTTTGTCCTTTTTGTTTTTCCAGGATCAAGATTTCCCCCAGCACGCAGAGTGGCTTCCTCATGCTCACCTTTTGTTCTGTCACGCCAATAAAACCCCTTTGTTAATTCTTGGAAACCTCAGTGTCGGTGTCTGCTTCTGGGTCCAGCCCTGTATTCTTGTGGAACCTAACAGAATACTCTGGCCAGCATGGACTCAGCGGACACGGACCCGAAGCCTCAGATGGACGCTCTTCGCCATGCGGTTTCCAGTCAGGGGATCCTGCTTGGACAACATACCAGCGTGCTTCATGGGATAATGGGAACCCTGCAGGAGCTCACCTCCAGCTTCACTCGCTTGGAGGAGCAGCCTCAACCAGTTACACCTGTGGCTCTTCCTCTCGCCCCCGCTCCCGCTCCCCTGCTTCCACACCACCAACCCAGAGAACCTTTTGTGCCTGCTCCTGAACGATATGAGGGAAAGTTGGGGGAGTGTGGGGCATTTCTATTGCAGTGCTCATTAGTGTTTGAGCAACAGCCAGCTACATATGCTAGCGACAGAGCAAGAATAGCCTATGTGCTAGGTTTGCTAACGGGGAGGGCTAGAGCTTGGGGAGCTGCTTTTTGGAATAGCTCTGATAATGCTAATGCCACCTATCACCAGCTTGCTACTGAACTTAACACAGTGTTTGACTATCCTGTAAGCAGTAGCGACGTTAGTAATTGTCTACTCAGCCTCAGTCATGGTCCACTCAGTGTGGCAGAATATTCAGTGGATTTTAGGACCCTGGCTATGGAGCTAGGTTGGGATGACAAGGCACTCCAGGGCATTTTCTTTAAAGGACTTAACGAAGTGGTAAAGGATAATTTGGTGGGAAGAGCTGAGGTGGGATCACTCCAGGAGCTTATATCTCTAGCCATTAAGGTAGATAACAGGCTCAGGGATAGGCGCAGGGAGAGACCTCGGCTCCAACCACTAAGACCCATTCACCAGCAGATCCGCCCTGAACTCCAGAGGCTTTCAAGCACCATAGGAAATCCCAGTCCTCCTCAAGTCACCGCTTCACCCGACAGAGTGGAACCCATGCAGCTGGGCAGACAGCGGCTCTCTCCAGCAGAAAGGAACAGACATTTTCGAGAGCATTTATGCATCTACTGCGGAGTGGCTGGACATCAACTCTCCAACTGTCAGCTGCGGTTAAATGCAGAGACTCATCAGTCACAGACGGGGTTCTGGTGAGTCATGCTATGATGCCTGCTGTGCCCCGAAAAACGTGTTAATATTGAAGCTAGTATCCTCATTAATGGTAAGCCCCTTTCCTTGTTGGCCTTAGTTGACTCTGGTTCTGACTCCAACATCCTAGACCTTGAACTAGTCAACCAAGCTAAATTAACTGTTTCTCCGTTAGCTACCTCCCTGGCCGTAACCGCTTTGAACGGTGATGTATTAGCCCACATAAACAGCCAGACTGAGGTCTTACCATTATTGGTGGCAGGTAACCACCGTGAACAGGTCTCATTTCACGTTATGTCCTCTGCTAATGCTCCCCTTGTGCTGGGCCTTTCGTGGTTACAGAAGCATAACCCTGTGATTGATTGGGCAGCTGGAAACATTACTAGCTGGAGTTACTTGCTGACGTGCTGACGTATTGCGGTAAGCGAGTTGTGTCATTTCCGGTGTTTCTGTGACAGCGTCTCTGTACTGCTCTGGTGAATTCCACTTGCCTGCTTTCTCACCTCAGTTGCTTTAACGTCTACTTCAAGTCATAACCCACACTGGTTCTGTTTAAGCACCTATAGCTCTCCTCCTTTCTACGACTTTCTCGCTAATCTCTTAGCTGTTGTTTGCACGCTCTTAGCCTTGTTAGCTACATTAGCTTAGCCATGACTTCTCCTTCTCCTGCTCTCTGTTGCTCGGTGTGTCAAATGTTCAGTTATGCCTCTGCCTCCTTTAGCGACAGTGGTAATTGTAACAAGTGTAGCTTATTTGCTGCGTTGGAGGCGAGGCTTAGTGAATTAGAAGCGCGGCTCCGCACCATGGAAAACCATTCAGCAGCTGCGGTAGTTAGCCGGCCCCCTGTAGCCGGTGCGGAGCCACATAGCATAGCCTTAGCCTCTGCTAACTGTCCTCCGGTAACTCCCGTTCAGCCGGGAGGTTGGGTTACGGTTCGCCAGAAGCACAGCTCCAAGCTGAAGCCCACGGCTCACCACCAGCCTGTTCACGTTTCCAACTGCTTTTCCCCACTCAGCGACACACCCGCTGAGGATAAAACTCTGGTTATTGGCAGCTCTATTCTGAGAAACGTGAAGTTAGCAACACCAGCGGCCATAGTCAAATGTATCCCTGGGGCCAGAGCGGGCGACATTGAATCAAATTTAAAGCTGCTGGCTAAAGCTAAACGTATATTCAGTAAGATTGTTATTCACGTCGGCGGCAATGACACCCGGTTACGCCAATCGGAGGTCACTAAAATTAATATTGCCTCGGTGTGTGAATATGCAAAAACGATGTCGGACTCCGTAGTTTTCTCTGGACCCCTCCCAAATCTGACCAGTGATGACATGTTGAGCCGCATGTCATCATTTAACCACTGGCTGTCCAGGTGGTGTCCAGCAAACGATGTGGGTTTTGTTAATAATTGGCAAACTTTCTGGGGAAAACCTGGTCTTATTAGGAGAGACGGCATTCATCCCACTTTGGATGGAGCTGCTCTCATTTCTAGGAACCTGGCAAACTTTATTAGTAATTTAAATCCCTGACAACCCAGAGTTGAGACCAGGACTCGGAGACGCAGTCCTAAACGCCTCTCTGAGCTTCTAGTGCAGTTACCCAGCCATAGTTTTAATAGTTTTATACAAACGGTGTCTGTCCCCCGACCGCCTAAATTATCTAAATCTAAAATTAAACAAAGAGGAGTTGTGCATAACAACCTCATAAAAATTAAAACCTCTTCTGTGACAGAAAGACAAAACAGGAGAATTAAATGCGGACTATTAAATATCAGGTCTCTATCGTCTAAAGCAGTGTTAGTAAACGAATTAATATCAGATAATCATATTGATTTACTCAGTCTCACTGAAACCTGGCTGTGTCAAGATGAATATGTCAGTCTAAATGAGTCCACTCCTCCCAGTCATAATAATACCCACATTCCTCGAGGCAGCGGCCGAGGAGTTGCAGCCATTTTTAACTCTAGCCTGTTAATCAGCCCTAAACCTAAACTAGATTTTAATTCATTTGAAAGCCTCGTTCTTAGTCTTTTACATCCGACCTGGAAAACCTCGCAGCCACTTTTATTTGTTATAGTGTACCATGCTCCTGGCCTGTATTCTGAATTTTTATCTGAATTCTCAGAGTTTTTATCCAGTTTAGTTCTTAAATCAGATAAAGTTATTATTGTAGGCGATTTTAACATTCATGTCGACGTTGATAATGACTCCCTGGCTACCGCGTTTATCTCATTATTAGACTCCATTGGCTTCAGTCAGGGTGTACATGAACCTACTCATTGTTTTAACCATACCCTCGATCTAGTTCTGACGTATGGAATTGAAATTGATAACCTAAAAGTCTTTCCACAGAATCCCTCGCTATCGGATCATTATCTGATTACTTTTGATTTCTTTTTACTCGATTACACGCCACTCAGCAACAGTTACTATACTAGATGTTTATCAGATAGTGCTGTCGCAAAACTTAAGGAAAAGATTACTTCGTCGTTAAATTCAATACCAATACCTTCAGTAACAGAGGTTTCCCGTGCCGACTCTAACCTCTCCCGAAATGATCATTTTGTTGATAGCGCCGTAGGCTCGCTACGAACAATGCTCGACTCTGTAGCTCCTCTTAAAACGAAGTTAAAAAAGCAAAGAAAGTTCGCTCCTTGGTATAACTGTCAAACCCGTAAGTTAAAACAAATATCGCGAAAATTTGAAAGGAATTGGCGATTAACCAAACTGGAAGAATCTCGTTTAATCTGGACAGACAGTCTCAAAACTTATAAGAGGGGCCTCCGCAATGCCAGAGCAAACTATTACTCAGCTCTAATAGAAGACAATAAGAACAACCCCAGGTTTCTTTTCAGCACTGTAGCCAGGCTGACTGAGAGTCAAAGCTCTATTGAGCCTTGTATTCCCTTAGCCCTTAGCAGTAATGATTTTATGAGCTTTTTTAATGACAAAATTCTAACTATTAGAGGCAAAATTCATGACCTCCTGCCCTCAGATAGTACCTATCTAACCTCAAACACAGCTGTAAAATCTAATATATATTTAGATTGCTTCTCCCCAATTTCTCTTCAAAAATTGACTGCAGTGATTTCTTCATCCAAATCATCAACGTGTCTCTTAGACCCCATCCCAACTAGGCTACTTTAGGAGGTCTTTCCTTTAGTTAACACTCATATATTAGATATGATCAATATATCCTTATTAACAGGCTATGTACCACAGTCTTTTAAGATAGCTGTAATTAAACCTCTACTAAAAAAGCCCACCCTGGATCCAGAGGTGTTAGCCAACTATAGACCAATATCTAATCTTCCCTTTATGTCAAAGATCCTTGAGAAAGTAGTCGCAGACCAGCTGTGTGATTTTCTCCAGGATAATAATTTATTTGAGGAATTTCAGTCAGGATTTAGAGTGCATCATAGCACTGAGACAGCTCCAGTTAAAATTACAAATGACCTTCTGATTGCTTCAGACAAAGGACTCGTCTCTGTACTTGTTAGATCTTAGTGCGGCGTTTGACACAATTGACCATCAAATTCTGCTGCAGAGACTGGATCACTTAATTGGCTTAAAAGGTTCAGCACTAAGCTGGTTTAAATCTTATTTATCTGATCGTTTTCAATTTGTTGACGTCGCAATGAACCATCCTTACGTACTAAAGTTTGTTTTGGAGTTCCAAGGTTCTGTGCTCGGACCAATCCTGTTTACTCTATATATGCTTCCCTTAGGTAACATCATTAGAAATCACTCTATAAATTTCCATTGTTATGCGGATGATACTCAGTTGTATTTATCAATGAAGCCAGAAGAAAGCAATCAATTAACTAAACTCCATAATTGCCTTAAAGACATAAAAATTTGGATGAGCACCAATTTCCTGATGTTAAATTCAGACAAAACTGAAGTTATTGTTCTTGGCCCCAAACAACTCAGAGACTCTTTATCTGATGACATAGTTTCTCTAGATGGCATTGCTCTGGCCCCTGCCACTACCGTAAGAAACCTCGGAGTAACATTTGATCAAGATTTGTCTTTTAATTCTCATTTAAAGCAAACCTCACGGACTGCATTTTTCATCTGCGTAATATTGCAAAAATTAGGCCTATCCTGAAAAGATGCAGAAAAATTGGTCCACGCTTTTGTTACCTCAAGGCTGGATTATTGTAACTCTCTATTATCAGGTAGCTCTAGTAAGTCCTTAAAAACTCTCCAGCTAATTCAGAATGCAGCAGCACGTGTACTAACAGGAACTAAGAAACGCGATCATATCTCTCCTGTTTTAGCTTCTCTGCACTGGCTCCCTATAAAATCCAGAATTGAATTTAAAATCCTACTGTTAACTTATAAAGCTCTAAATGGTCAAGCTCCATCATATCTTAGAGAGCTCATAGTGCCATATTATCCCACCAGAACACTGCGCTCTGAGAACGCAGGGTTACTCGTGGTCCCTAAAGTCTCCAAAAGTAGATCAGGAGCCAGAGCCTTTAGCTATCAGGCTCCTCTCCTGTGGAATCATCTTCCTGTTACGGTCCGGGAGGCAGACACCGTCTCCACATTTAAGACTAGACTTAAGACTTTCCTCTTTGATAAAGCTTATAGTTAGGGCTGGCTCAGGCTTGTCCTGTACCAGCCCTTAGTTAGGCTGACTTAGGCCTAGTCTGCCGGAGGACCCCTCTATAATACACCGGGCCCCTTCTCTCCTTCTCTCTCTCTCTCGTATCCTATTACTGCATCTAGCTAACCTGGCCATTCTGGATGTCACTAACTCGGCTTCTTCTCCGGAGCCTTTGTGCTCCACTGTCTCTCAGATTAACTCATATCACAGCGGTGCCTGGACAGCGTGACGTGTATGGTTGTGTTGCTGCCGTGGTCCCGCCAGATGCCTCCTGCTGCTGCTGCCATCATTAGTCATTAGTCATACTTCTTCTGTTATTATACACATATGATTATTGTCACACATGTATACTGCCAGGTATTAATACATACTTTCAACATATTGTACCGCAGTAACCAGAACTATAACTATAATATTATTACTTTCATTAATGTTGTTGTAAGATACTGTCATTACCTGCATCTCTCTCTCTCTGTCTCTCTCTCTCTCTCTCTCTCTCTCTCTCTCTCTCTGTGTCATATGGATTACTGTTAATTTATCATGTTGATCTGTTCTGCTGTACGACATCTATTGCACGTCTGTCCGTCCTGGAAGAGGGATCCCTCCTCAGTTGCTCTTCCTGAGGTTTCTACCGTTTTTTTTTTCCCCGTTAAAGGGTTTTTTTGGGGGAGTTTTTCCTTATCCGCTGTGAGGGTCTTAAGGACAGAGGGATGTCGTATGCTGTAAAGCCCTGTGAGGCAAATTGTGATTTGTGATATTGGGCTTTATAAATAAAATTGATTGATTGATTGACTTTTGCCACTCTGTGTGCTTAACCTCCGCTCATCTGTGCAGTAGCAGTGTGCCTAGCTCGGCTCCACCAGAACCTCCTGATCTCACCTCAGTGCCTCCAGAGTACCATGATCTAGCTGAGGTATTCAGTAAAGGGAAGGCTCTCTCCCTTCCCCCACACGGTCCATACAACTGCGCCATTGACCTGCTGCCAGGCACTCCATTACCATCCAGTCGCCTGTACAACCTCTCTGCTCCGGAGAAGGAATCCATGGAGAAGTACATCAATGAGTCTCTCAACTCAGGTATTATCCGCTCATCGTCATCTCCCCTGGGGGCTGGTTTTTTCTTTGTGGGTAAAAAGGATAAGACACTCAGACCGTGCATTGACTTTCGTGGGTTAAATAACATTACAATCAAGAACAAGTACCCTTTGCCTCTCATTGACTCTGCTTTTGAACCACTACATGGAGCCACCATCTTCACGAAGTTAGACCTGAGAAGTGCATACCACCAAGTCCGGATAAGGGAGGGAGATGAATGGAAAACCGCATTCAACACACCACTGGGACACTTTGAGTATCTTGTTATGCCTTTCAGACTCACCAACGCACCTGCCATATTCCAAGCTCTGCTGAACGACGTCCTCCGTGACATGCTCAACAGGTCAGTTTTTGTTTACATTGATGACATTTTGATTTTTTTCCCGGAACATTGATGAGCATGTCACTCATGTGCGCCAAGTTTTGCAGAGACTCTATGACAATAAGTTGTATGTGAAAGCAGAGAAATGTGAGTTTCACTCTGCCTCAGTGGCATTTCTTGGTTACATTTTGGAGAGCGGACAGGTGAAGACCAATTTGGCAAAGGTGCAGACCGTGGTCGATTGGGAGACACCAACCACAAGGAAGCAACTACAACGCTTCCTCGGCTTTGCTAATTTCTACAGACGGTTTGTTCCCAACTATAGCCAAGTTGCCTCCCCTTTAACTCGTCTCACCTCTCTCTCTCTGTGCCTTTTGTATGGTCACCAAATGCTTAAGCTGCCTTTCAGGAACTTAAGAAGCGGTTTTCCTCAGCACCCATCCTGATTCAACCTGACCCAGCCTTGCAGTTCATTGTTGAAGTGGACGCTTCCGACATAGGCGTAGGAGCAGTTCTGTCCCAGAGAGGTCTCCAGGTGATAGTAAAGTTCACCCATGTGCCTTTTTCTCCCGCAAACTCTCACCTGCAGAGCGGAATTACGATGTGGGGAACTGCAAGCTGCTGGCAGTTAAGATGGCCCTCGAGGAATGGAGACACTGGCTAGAGGGAGCAGAGAGACCTTTCTTGGTATGGACTGATCATAAAAACCTATCTTACATTCAAACAGCTAAGAGATTAAACTTTCGACAAGCCCGATGGGCATTGTTTTTTGGTAGGTTTAACTTCTCCCTTACCTATCGCCCTGGCAGCAAGAATGTTAAGCCTGATGCTCTCTCCCGGATGTTTGTTGAGGACACTGAAAAACCCTGTAGCCCTGACACCATCTTACCTGCTACCTGCCTCGTTGCAGCCTCTACCTGGGAGTTCGAGTCGGTGGTGAGGTCTGCCCAGGAGAGTAACCCGGACCTGGGGGTCCTCCTAACCGTCTGTTTGTTCCCGACCCAGTCCATTCTCAGGTGCTCCTGTGGGGGCACACGTCCCAGCAGCACTTCTGGTGGCCCACCATGACCAAAGACGTTAAGGATTTTGTGTTGGCCTGCACTGTCTGCGCCCACAATAAGTCTAACCACCGTCAGATACTCATCCTCGCAGGTATGGAGGGTGTTTTGTCAGGCACTGGGGGCTACTGGGGGCTACATCCTCAGTCCAATGGACAGACAGAGAGGGCCAACCAGGACCTGGAGGCAGCGTTAAGGTGCGTCTGTGCTTGGGATCCTACTGCTTGGAGCACTAATCTCGCCTGGATTGAGTACGCCCACAATTCTTTGACCAGCTCTGCTACAGGTATGTCACCACTCCAGTGCTGTTTGGGCTACTCACCCCCTCTATTCCCTAGCCAGGAGGTGGAGTTGGCTGTCCCCTCTGTCCAGGCCAATCTTTGGAGGATCAGGAGGATTTGGAGGGAGGCCAGAGCTTCCCTTCTGCATTCACGGGAACGTAATCAGCAGATTGCCGACTGCCGGAGGATTCCAGCGCCTGATTACGCCCCAGGGCAGAGGGTCTGGCTCTGTTCTAAGGACATTCCACTCAACGTTCCCTCCAAGAAGCTGGCCCCCCGATTCATCGATCCATATGAGATCGACACCATCATTAACCCCTCTGCAGTCCATTTGAAACTCCCTCCGGCACTCAGGATTCATCCCACATTCCACGTATCCCAGTTAAAACTGGTATCCAGTAGTGATTTGTGCCCTCTGGCCGTCATCCGTCCGCCCCCCCGGCTCATTGATGGCCATCCAGCCTACACGGTCCAGACGATTCTGGACGTGCGGCGCAGGGGCCGGGGGTTCCAGTTCCTCGTGGACTGGGAGAGCTACGGTCCTGAGGAGAGGAGCTGGATCGCCCGGTCTCTGATGCTGGACCATGGTCTCCTCCAGGATTTCTATAGAGACCACCCGGGCAAACCGGGTGGACCACCTGGAGTTGGTCCTTGAGGGGGAGGTACTGTCATGGTGGTATCAGGATTCCTTCCTGTGTTCCCCTGTTTTTGTCCCTCTAATTGTTGTTTTTCCCTGTCGGTGTGTGTGTGTGGCTGGGGCGTGGCTTCCCCAGCAGGCAGCACCAGGTGTTCATCATCATCATCATCCCCTGGCAGTATAAGAACCCCGGCTGTCCATCCAATCCTCGCCAGAGTATTCAGTCTCCCTACGCGGTACCACTCCTGTCTCTGCCACTCTCGTGTGTTTTGCTCTTGTGCCCTGCTAGCTTGAAGGCTAATGTTTTTGTGTTTTTGCCTTTTCCAGATCCTCGTGTTTTCCCCTGGTGCATGCCTGCCTGTTCCCTCACCTGCCTTTTGTCCTTTTTGGTTTGTTTTTCCAGGATCAAGATTTCCCCAGCACGCGGAGTGGCTTCCTCGTGCTCGCCTTTTGTTCTGATACGCCAATAAAACCCCTTTGTTAATTCTTGGAAACCTCAGTGTCGGTGTCTGCTTCTGGGTCCAGCCCTGTATTCTTGTGGAACCTAACAAATGAACTTGAATAAACGAAACACAGTGGGCACACTATAGTGCACGAATATGCATATAGTCAACTTGCCAATAGCAGAAGCGTAAAAGGAGTATCATAAGAAGACAGTTCTGGCGAGTCTTGTGCAATTAGAAGGAATCTAGACAGCCACAAATCCAATGTGGACCAGAATGTTGTACAAACAGTTAAAACAGAACAGCAGCCTGCGCCAGGGAGTGACGGTGGATGGCTCAGAGAAGATGAGGCACTAAATCATGGCACGCAGCATGGCCTTTAATTGCCTACACTTTGCATAACAAAACTAATAGTCAGGTTCATTATATAATTTTGTGGGATTTTTTTGGAGATTTGCAAAACTATACATTTTTGAAAAGGTTATTGTATAAGGATTCAGAAAATCAATGTTTGCATTTGCGCAGATGTCTATATGGCGGCCATATTGGAATTTACAAAATGGCCGCCGTAAAATGTACGTTTTGTAATATCTTGGCTTCTAAATAAGTTTGAATGATGATTTTAACTGCTAAACCTACATTTTCAGGGTCAAGGAATCCAATGGGGGTAGTTACAATGCTACAACACTTTACCACATTAACCCTTAGATGCATGAGTGGGTCAAAATGACTCAGTGTTGTTGTTTTCTTGCGATATCTTTGTAATGAAAAGTTGTTATCATTTCATATTCCGGCTGTTCCTCAAAAAACATGCTGTTTATGGGGCATTCTACCGAATGTGTGCAAAGTGTGGCTGGAAATATTTTGAAATTTTGTATGTTTTATTTCCAAAACTTTGTCCCTATATATATTGTATCATATGTAAAGGTCACATATCTAGTAAAATCACTGTAAATTTTTATATTGTATTTTCAGACTGTTTTGGAATGTTTTTCCTCTCCCAAAATTTGTCACTACCGAAACATATAGTATTATATTCTACAAAAAATATATATCTCAACCTGTTATGCTTGTTTCTTCCCTTGTCTAAAGATTTAAATTTTTACAAATTTTGACAGGTTTTCACAATTAAATCTATAAAAATTAATATTTTAACAAGTTTCGAAGTTCAAATTATAGAATTCTTCAAAATCTAAATGCAATCTTTCTTTGTAAAATGCATAACGCTGATCAGATTGATTTGAGTTAATAACTGATGAAACAGAACATAAATGTAACCGATTAGCATCATAATACTTTAGTTGATAACTCAATATACTTTATTCTTTACAAAACACCAGTGTTTCGGTAGTGACTGCACTGTTTCAGTAGTGACAGTCCTGTTTTGGTAGTGACGATTAGTCTGTTTTTAAGGTTGCATCATATTTCCTCAAATGTATGCCTTATGGTGGGAATTCAAAGACAAATGTTTTGTGGTCAATAAAACAATTTAATTTTTGAGAGAGCAGAGCAGAGCAGAGTAGAGTACAGTAGAGTAGAGCAGAGCAGAATAGAGCAGAGCATAGTAGAGAAGAGTGGAGAATAGTATAGTGGAGCGAGTATAGTAGAATAGAGCAAAGTAGAGCAGAGCAGAGAAGAGCAGAGTAGAGTAGAGCAGAATATAGTAGAGTAGAGCAGAGTAGAGCAGAGCAGAGTAGAACAGAGCAGAGCAGAATAGAGTAGAGAAGAGTAGAGTATAGAGTAGAGCAGACTAGAGTAGGGTAGAGAAGAGTAGATTATAGAGTAGAGCACAGCAGAGTAGAGCAGAGCATAGTAGAGTAGAGCAGAGCAGAATAGAGCAGAGTAGAGCAAAATAGAGCAGAGTGAAGCAGAGCAGAATATAGTAGAGTAGAGCAGAGTAGAACGGAGCAGAGTAGAGCAGAATAGAGCAGAGTAGAGTAGAGCAGAGTCGAATAAAGTAGAGCACAGTAGAGAAGAACAGAGCAGAGTAGAGCAAAGTAAAGCAGAACGGAGTATATCAGAGTAGAGCAGAGTAGAATAAAGTAGAGCAGAGCAGAATAGAGTATAGAGTAGAGCAGAGTAGAGAAGAGTAGAGTAGATTATAGAGTAGACCAGAGTAAAGTAGGGTAGAGTAGACCAGAGTAGAGTAGACCAGAGTAAAGCAGAGTATAGAGTATAGCAGAGCATAGTAGAGTAGAGCAAAGCAGAGCAGAACAGAGTAGAGCAGAGCCGAGCAAATTATAGAGTAGAACAGAGTATAGTAGAGTAGAGCAGAGCAGAATAGAGTAGAGCAGAGCATAGTAGAGTAGAGAAGAGTAGAGAAGAGTATAGGAGTGTGGCAGAGCAGTGCAAAGTAGAGCAGAGTAGAACACAGCAGAGTAGAGCAGAGTAGAGCAAAGTAGTGCAGAGTAGAACAGAGTACAGAGTATAGCAGAGCAGAGTATAGTAGAGTAGAGCAAAGTAGAGCAGAATATAGTAGAGTAGACCAGAGTAGAGCAGAGCAGAATAGAGTAGAGCAGAGTATAGTAGAGTAGAGCAGAATAGAGTAGAGTAGAGAAGAGTATAGTAGAGCAGAGTAGAGCAGAGTAGTGCAAAGTAGAGCAGAGTAGAACAGAGCAGAGTATATTAGAGCAGAGTAGAACAGAGCAGACTATAGTATAGTAGAGCAGAGTAGAACAGAGCAGAGTAGATTATAGTATAGTTGAGCAGAAGATAGTAGAGTAGAGCAGAATAGAGTAGAGCAGAGTAGAGCAAAGTAGAGTATAGTAGAGCAGAACAGAGCAGAGTAGAGCAGAATAGAGTAAAGCAGAGTAGAGTAGAGCAGAGCAGAGCAGAGAAGAGCAAGACTTTGGACCACAAAGTTATAGGGTTTAACTACTGACCATTCCATTTTGTCACTACCGAAATGATCATGTCACTACCGAAACTTTACCATAGGTTTCGGTAGTGACTGTTTCGGTAGTGACAATCCTAGCTATTTTTCAGGATAACTACTAAAAAAAGGTTCTATGTTCTTATCCAAAAAAGGCAGGAAACATAGCAGTTGCATTAATATGTTGTTTTAACATCTCTAAACACACACAACATAATGGGGCGAAATTACAATAAGCTGTTAAGTGCAGCAATTTTTCGGGAACTCTGTTTAGTAAATCCACCATGATTATTTATTAGTTTTGTGATAAAAATAAATGCGTCTATGTTGTTGATCACAGATGTTGATATCAACTACTATCAGTTTGTCTCACTAGGGATACTATCAACAACATAGAAATCAGCACTGACTGAACCACTGCAAACGGCTGGATTAAAAAACCTTCTGTAAAGGATATAATTGCCCAGACTGCCCACCATAGATCGCCCAAAGGGTAAGTAAGTAAGATTGTAATTTCTCCCCATTATGTTCCATTGTGTGCGTTTAGAGATGTTAAAACAACATATCAATGTAACTGCTATGTTTCCTGCCTTTTTTGTATAAGCGGGGAACATAGAACCTTTTTTTTTTTAGTAAGAGGGAAACATAGAACCTTTTTTGTGTAAGCGGGGAACATAGAATCTTTTTTGCAGGGTTAAATGGGGAACATAGAACCCGGGGAACATAGATACACTTCCATTCAGGGCTGCCGACGATAACATTAACATGACGAACAGCAAGGCTACGGGCTAAGTTAATGTACTGACACTCCTCAGACAGACAGACAGACAGACACACACACACACACACACACACACACACACCGGACAGCCTCTCAGTCCTTAGCTGCTAACGTTAGCTCATGTACAACACAGGTACCACACAGAAACTTTTACAAAGGGTCATAATGTGCTTCTAGTGACTGTCAAATCGCCAGCGAAAGATGTTTTAACTGCGGACATGGAGAACAGCTGCCTGCTCTCATGGGACAAAGATCCTCTGAGAAGAAAGACAGTTCACTCTGCTCTGCCGCCAGGAACAAACTGGGAGGCAAAGATCCTCTCTGAAGAAGACGGCTCACTTTGCTGCAGGGTTCACCAAAGTGTTTTTTTTGTTTTTTTTTCCTTTAAATAAATTGAGCACACATTAAAGAACATACAAGATCCTGTAGAGAATTAATACATATAATACAATACAATAAACATTGTCTAATTAAATAAAGGAAGAGGATTTTTTAAAGGCAAATAAAATATTGGGGATTTATGTAAAAATATACATAGAGACATAAATAATGATATAATTAAAGATATGTACGCTATGTTAGGTGAATACTCCTGTCAAATGCATGGTGTTGAAACATTTAATTTTGACTTAATTCCAGGCTTGGAATACCTACCTCAGAAAAATGTTGTTCAACATTCATATTATTGTTAAAATTGTTCAATGGCTGTAAGAGAAGCCAAGAGACTAAAGCTAAAACAGGAGTGTTCCCTCTCTGCTGACAAGAGTTTATGTGCCTTGTGTCTCTTGTATCAGACACATATAGGCTTTGTTATTTAATGATATTTTTTTATTTATTTATAATTTTTGTTACTTTTCCTTTTGTATCAGGAAATAAGCACAATATATCTTTATGTTGAAAAAATCGTGAGAGAATCGTGATCTCAGTTATCCACCTTATTTTTCACGGAAACACGGAGGCAAAACAGAACGCAACCAGCTTCCGTTTTTTTGTGCGACACTTCCGGTCCAGCACTCTTACCACTGTGTAAATGGGAATCGCCTTGTTGTTTACCTTGCTGAGTTTAGCTATATATGTATATATCACATTTTCACGTCACTATATCACCGTTTAGACTAATCTGATGTTTGTAAAGTCAATAAACACAATGACTGAACAAACATTAGTATTTTCTCTGTGTGTAATTAATAACATGGTTATCGTAGATTAGCTGGGCTAACCGTTAGCTGTTAGCCGTTAGCCGTGTCTGTAATAACTCACTTAACTCACAAAGTGGCCCATGAAAAAAATATTTTCTCCAGTGGATGTCTTAGTTACAACATGATTGAGCTAACTGGAGTAGTTTCATGTCGTATCCGACAGCGGGAGGCTTTTAATGGGTGACGATCCTGATGTTAGCTTTGCTGCTAGTGTTAACTTTAGCTGTCCCTGCCAGCTGCAGCCCCTGATGCTTTCTAGACATCGTGATTTCCCAAAACTGAATAAATACCACACATAGCAACATTAAACTGCTTTGCTAGCTCAATCATGTTGTAACGGCTGGATGGTTGATGCGTACATGCTGATTCGGGTGCTATCAGAGCCGATCCGCGCATCAATATGGCTTAATGATCAACTCAGTCAATTAAAACAACCTGTCCTGTGTTAGGAGTGTATGTCGCCGACAGAAATCAGAATCAGAATCAGAAATACTTTATTGATCCCCGAGGGGAAATTGTTTATGTTACAGGTGCTCCTTGCAAGAGAGGAAAGATACGTGAAAATATAAGAAATTTAAACATTAGTATTCACAAATATAGAGTTAAATAAACAGGAATTATTAACAAACATAAACTTAAATAAATATATATATATATACATACATATATATATTGTAAACTGAACAAGATTATTTACACAAACAAAATATATACAGTCAGGGTGAATGGGGTTATTGCACAAGTTAGATTAAATTATTGCAGTGTGTGAAATAGTCTCAGGGCCACTCAGAGGGAGGAGTTGTACAGTTTGATGGCCACAGGCAGGAATGATTTCCTGTGGCGCTCAGTGGTACATCCTGGTGGTATGAGTCTCCCACTGAAAGTACTCCTGTGCCTGACCAGCACATGGTGGAGTGGGTGTGAGGTGGTTGTCCAAGATAGTTCGTAGCTTAGACAGCATCCTCCTCTCTGACACCACCATCAGAGAGTCACACTCCATTCCCACAACGTCACTGGCCTTGCGGATCAGTTTGTTGAGTCTGTTGGCGTCCGCCACCCTCAGCCTGCTGCCCCAGCACACAACAGCATAGAGGATAGCACTGGCCACCACAGACTCATAGAAAATCCTGAGCATAGTCCGGCAGATGTTGAAGGACCTCAGTCGCCTAGAATGGAGACGGCTCTGGCCCTTCCTGTAGAGAGCGTTAGTGTTCTTAGCCCAGTCCAGTTTATTGTCAATGTGTACCCCCAGGTACTGATAGCTCTCCACAATGTCCACACTAACCCCCTGGATGGAAACAGGGGTCACCGGTGTCTTGGTCCTCCTCAGATCCACCGCCAGTTCCTTTGTCTTTGCCACGTTGAGCTGCAGATGGTTCTGCTCACACCATGTTACAAAGTTATCCACAACAGCCCTGTACTCATCCTTATCACCCTTGGTGATACATCCAACTATAGCAGAGTCATCAGAAAACTTCTGAAGATGGCAGGTCTCAGTGCAATAGCTGAAGTCCGTGGTGTAGAGGAAGGGAGAGAGGACAGTCCCCTGCGGGGCCCCAGTATTGCTGACCACTCTGTCTGACACACAGTGTTGCAAGCGCACATACTGTGGTCTGCCAGTCAAGTAGTCTACAATCCAGGACACCAGGGGGGCATCCACCTGCATTGCTGTAGAAAGAGGAAAGAAAGAAAGAAAAGGGAAAAAAAGATAGAAAAGCAGCGTACACCTCACATATTTATTTCTCACAGTTGCGCACACGTTTGGCTGGCATGCAGAAGCACCGTCTGTGTGTCGAGGGTGCAAGCCGCAGCCTCATCTGCTCAGGTAGAGAGGCTTAGCCCGGTGTGTTTTTTAGCTGATTCGGTTCTGCAGGTTCTCTGCTGGTACACTGGAGACGGGGATCAAGCAGTTTGTCTCACTCGGGATAGATTGTGCTTTTTTGGTTCATAGTTTATGATTGACGTGCGATTTATTCGCGTTTAGAGGGAATAAATTTCTGTTATAACGGAAATGTGGGCACAGTTATCTATACAAAATACACAGACTAACTAACTTACTGATTGATTAACATAAACAACTGAAAATTGAAAAAAAAAATAGCTTGCACCGTTAGCTCCGGTAAGGGAAAGCATGAGGGAAAGCGGCTGACCAGAAGTCACACACAAAAAAATGGAAGTTGATCACTATTTACTTCCGTGTTTGAAAATAAGGTGGATAAGCCAAAAAATTGTGATTCTCATTTTTTCCAGAATCGTGCAGCCCTATGTACATCATTCATAACTATTATGTTAAGAGTATGTGTTACTATCATTTATCATCAAATTAGCCTACTTTGTGGTTAGCTAACACTAACTAGCTAACATTAGCCTACTGTATGTACAGTATTGTGTGTGTGCGCATCATTCCTACATATTATATTAAGAGTATGTGTTATTATCATTTATCAAATTATCCTACTTTGTAGTTAGTTAACACTAACTAACTAGCTAACATTAGCCTAGTGTGTGTGCATCATTCATACATATTATATTAAGAGTATGTTATTATCATTTATCATCAAATTAGCCTACTTTGTAGTTAGCTATCACTAACTAACTAGCTAATATTAGCCTAGTGTGTGTGCATCATTCATACATATTATATTAAGAGTATGTTATTATCATTTATCATCAAATTAGCCTACTTTGTAGTTAGCTATCACTAACTAACTAGCTAACATTAGCCTACTGTGTGCATCATTCATAACTATTATGTTAAGAGTATGTGTTGTTACACCCGCAAACGTAGTAACAGCCCACAAACGTAATAAACCACAAACGTAATACAAATCTGCAGCTTTGAATGTAATAATCCCGCAAATGTAATAAATTTCCCACAAACGTAATTGCAGCTGCCTACTACAAACGTAAGGCACAATTTCCCGCAAATATAATAACTATTACATTTGCAGGAAATTACTACGTATGTGGGAAGGTGAAAATCTAAACTGTAATAACTTCCCACAAACGTAATATGAGACTGAATAATGATCTTTGTGGTTGTTGTTGTTGTTTGTTTGTTTACAAATACACTTGCCAATAGTGATGCATGTGTTGACAAGCAACCCGCAGGTCGGGTGGGGCGGGTCAGAAAGTGACAGAGCAGCGTTCTGAGTAAGTTAGAAATAACTTACAGAAACACACACATACACACACACACGCACTGGTCATTCCTTGTCAGTTCACACAATTACTCTGTGGCATCAAATATGTCGTTTAATTGGATTTATTTTATTTTCTTCTGCCTCTTGTTAATACGGATTTCTCTGCAGCATCTGGCCTACAGTACCTGTTCAGCACCTCGTTAGTTAGCAACTTTATTGGTGTAAATATCACAACAACAATATTGCCAAAGCATCAAGAATCAATTCAACAAAAATTAATGAATTTCATGAATTAAAACAAGAAAAGAGTAGCATAGTACTGTTAAAACTTGCTCTGTTTGTGGGCGTACGTGTGTTTGAGTTATATTATTGTATGTGTGATTTTGTATATGTGTGTATATGGGGAAGAAATAATTAAAAGAAAAATAATAATAATAATAATGATAATAATAATAATAATAGTAATAATAATAATTAAAATAATTGTGATCATTATCACAATTAAGTTATCTTTTTTATGAAAATAAATGATAATTTAATCATTAAAGATTCCTTCAAGACATGTTTTAACGTATATAAATGTTTCTCTTTGAATAATAATGTATGATATAGTTTTTCCACAAAAAATTCAATTATCTTGTTAAAATCCTTAAAATGACATCTACACCTTCTCCCTCATTAAAAATGCTAGAATCTATCAATATGCCAATTTTATTCTTCATCCCAAAGGTTTCACTGTTAAGTCCATTCTCAGTGTATGTGCACTGGAGGCTTCAATTACCACATCACACTTGTGTAAGTTGAACATTGGACAGACATACTTTAATTAAATGGTTCAAACATAGGCTACATAAGCCACTAACATAGGCTCGTAGCCCTAGCCCTTAAAATCATATGAGCATTTTCAGCAGATAAATGTGAAAACAGCCTTCGAGTGTCAAGCTCTGCACATACATCATTCTACACAGTGAGGCTCAAACATTCATCTGTAGTAACAAAAAGAAAACACATTTTTGAGTGGAGGAGGATTAAGTTATTGTAAACCATGGTTTTTAAAACCTTACAACCTGCACCTGACCCCCTATGAGAGCCAACCCATCCCGCAGCGCCGCTGTCCGAGGTGCTGAACAGGTACTGTAGGCCAGATGCTGCAGAGAAATCCGTATTAACAAGAGGCAGAAGAAAATAAAATAAATCCAATTAAACAACATATTTGATGCCACAGAGTAATTGTGTGAACTGACAAGGAATGACCAGTGTGTGTGTGTGTGTGTGTGTGTGTGTGTGTGTGTGTGTGTGTGTTTCTGTAAGTTATTTCTAACTTACTCAGAACGCTGCTCTGTCACTTTCTGACCCGCCCCACCCGACCTGCGGATTGCTTGTCAACACACGCATCACTATTGGCAGGTGTATAAGTAAACAAACAAACAAACAAACAACAACAACCACAAAGATCATTATTCAGTCTCATATTACATTTGTGGGAAGTTATTACAGTTTGGATTTTCACCTTCCTACATATGTAATAATTTCCTGCAAATGTAATAGTTATTACATTTGCGGAAAATTGTGTGTTACGTTTGTAGTAGGCAGCTGCTATTACGTTTGTGGGAAATTTATTACATTTGCGGGATTATTACATTCAAAGCTGCAGATTTGTATTACGTTTGTGGTTTATTACGTTTGTGGGCTGTTATTACGTTTGCGGGTAACATATGTTATTATCATTTATCATCAAATTAGCCTACTTTGTAGTTAGACAACCACACCGAGTCATTTTTGACCCACTCATGCATCTAAGGGTTAATGTGGTAACTGTTAAAGTGTTGTAGCATTGTAACTACCACCATTGGATTCATTGACCCTGAAAATGTAGGTTTAGCAGTTAAAATCAATGTTCCAACTTAATTAGAAGTCTAGATATTACAAAACGTACATTTTACGGCAGCCATTTTGTACATTCCAATATGGCCGCCATATAGACATCTGGGCAAATGCAAACATTGATTTTTTGAATCCTTATACAATAACCTTTCCAAAAATGTATAGTTTTGCAAATCTCCAAAAAAAATCCCACAAAAGTTGAAATCTGAAACATAATGAACCTGACTATAATATTAACAATTTGAAAATACGCTGCAAATCAATAATAGGCTAGTATAAACTCAGAGATACATACCACAAACGATTTCCACACAGCGTGGAGGAGAGGAGAAGAGGCACACAGCCGTTGCGCACTGCCAACTGCTGACCAGAAACCAAGAAAGACAGTTTCCTTAAGTGGAGACCAGGTAGACACCGGCACAATTTAAATTATGTACCTCAGCCTACCTCACAACACTGAGCTGTGTGACACCAGAGCTTGGATCAGGAAGCCGTAACTCCGGTCTGCATTCAAGGCCAAGGGAGGAAAAGGCAGCCACACTGCACAGCGAGGACACCGGCAGGTATAACACCAATTTACGCACGCAATGAACGTGCCACACCAGAGACTCTACGAGTGCCTACCTTAAGCTTGTAGCAGGAGCAGCACACCAAAAAGCCACAGAAGGCACACCAGCCACACCAAAATTAGTCCAGGCATTATATGACATGACCTTGGACAAATTGCAACAGAAACGCTTGTTTTAGTCTCATGAATATATTAGTTATAACATATCAAAAGTCCCCAGAAATCCCAGTTGGGGAAAGTATTGAAAAATGCTGAAACAGGTGATGCCACAATTTCCCATTGACGCCCATGTTAAAAAAATGATTTATGCATGTTTTCTTGTCTGATGTCCACACAAAAGTTTCATTGCTGTCTACAATCAACCAGAAACTGTGCTGGATGCAGCACATTCTTAACTGTAACTGCGGCTTAGACCGCAGTTGGGTCCCAGTGTGTGCACTCACATCCTCTTCATCCATGCCATAGCTGGGTGTGACACTACGTCCCGCCTTCATGGCATTGGTAAAGGAGTTCCCCTCAAGACGTTCAGAACCAGCAGTGACTTCTATGACCAAGCTAAAGCATTTGCAGCAGCCTGAGGTGCACATGCAAGAAGTATAACATTGAGTGCTCTGTTGCATGCAGCAACTGTAAAGGATCGGGATGTGCAAACTCATGTCAGGCACCATGTGATGACTTTGATGATAATGAAGATGAGCCAGGCAGCGATGGCTAAGAGGAGGCACGCTGTAAGTTTTCTTAAAGTTTACATGTTCTCGTTCCTGTCCTTGTCTAGTTTTGAGATGTATTGCTATAATGTATTGTTTTGTTGCATAGTTTGTCCCTGTCCTTGTATTGTGTTGTATTGCTGTATTTTATGGTTGTATTGTTTGCTGTCCCTGTCCTGTATTGTATGTCATTGTGGTATTATGTGTGAAAGATGCACTACAGTGCCCACAATGCCTTGTGTCTCATGAAACTGTGTGAAAACTACATTTTGCTACTTTAGTTTCTTATTACGTCTTTTCCTCTATCTGTGTCTTTCGGAGGCCTTGTTCACATACTGGAATAAAGCTTTGCCTGTCGAGCTCATGGACTTCTTCACACTTATAGAGCAAGTTTTGTACTAGTAGAAAACCCTGAATATTGAAATATGAAAAGTTTTTTAAAAAGTGATTTCTCAGATGTCTCAGGTGTGCTATCTATAGCTACTATTGTTGTCTTTTTGCCTTGCAGTTTGTCTAAAAAAAAAGAAAAAAAGTCATGTTTATGTTTAAGTAAGTTACTGTAAGTTTATGTTCATAAGTGCTTACATTTATGTTGATTAGTGCCAATTTAGCAGTCACACATAAGGTAATGTAAAACTACTATCTTAAGTTATATTTGAATACATTTGTTTTAAATTTGTTAATCAATAACATTTATATGCATTACTAACAAACTCATGTTGCTTTGAGTGATTCTTTTCTGATGTCAGATTTTCTTTTGCTATTTGTGTGAGGTTCACCCCCCTTTCCCCGCACAAATGCCTATAATATTATGAATTTCCTTCTGCACATACATTGCAATTCATGGCTGATTGTGGACAGTACTGAACCTTTTGTGTGAACATCAGACAAGAAAACATGTATAAATCTTTTTTTAGTTGCGACCCGCAGCTCTAAAGCTCACTCTGTCGGTTGGTCGGTTGGTCCACAAAGCTTTTCGTGAGTAACTCAAAAAGTCCTTGACCAAAAATGCTCAAAATTTGCACACTGCAACTAGAGACCATGAGTAACTATGACAGAAAGAATGACTATGATTTGTCCATAAATGGCGCTACAGTAGCAAATTTGGTCGCAGCTATTGCGAATTTGCGCTTGTTTAACATGGGCGTCAATGGGAAATGGTGGCATCACCTATTTCAGCATTTTCAACACCTTCCCCCACTGGGATTTCTGGGGACTTTTGATATGTTATAATTAACATATCTATGAGACTAAAACAGTTGAAAGAGTTTCTGTTGCAATTTGTCCGAGTTTCACCCCCTTTATCTCACAAAATGCCTGGACTAACTGCACCCAGACAACACAAACACCAGACTCTGGTGAAGGTTAGGCAGAGGAACCAGAGCAGTATTGACACACCTAGATATAAAGGTGGGTGGCACCGCCCCACAATCAGTACGCTGATGGCTGATTGAAAGCAACCCGCTGCCAGTTGAGTGAGGTGGAAGAAAGGAGAGGAGGGGGAGGGAAACTCAACCTGCCACACAAGCATACATTTTGGGGTGCAATGTACAAATTATGAACAGGTAGAGCATTTATTGCTTATAATAATGAGTCATTTTGTTTTTGAATAGACTAAACAATACAGAGTGTTTCATTTTTTTTGAGCCAGGGCTGTTTCCTCTAAGTATCAGCACCATCTTCCCTCAGTATGTCTTTAAATATACTTTTCATTAACAATAACTGGTAAAGTGATTGTGTCCAGTGCTGATTTGAGTGAATGGAGGAGGAGAAAGAAGTAAAGGCAGAGGGAGATAGAAGAAGAGGCGGAGGAGAGAGACCTTTACTCTGGAGCGCAGACCAGGCCAGACCAGGCCAGACCAGGCTCATCTTCTATGGGTTGCTAGGAAACCAGCAAAGCACCTGATGTAATTTATTTAATTCAGCCTCTCGCCTCCTTTCTGTCTCTTTCTCTTCCTGTGTTTGTCTTGCTCGCTCACTTTCTGTCTCTGTGCTGCTTTCCCTATCTGTCATTATCTTTATCACCCTCCAAGGCGCTTATCTCCCTCCCTTCCTCTCCTCAGTCTTTTTTTCTGTTCTCCCTTTCTCTAGCTGGCACTACCCAGCTGCATGTGTATATGTGTAGATATATCTTTCTCTCATTCCTATCCTCCCTCCATCTCAGACCTTAGACAGCGTATCCTGTCAGGCTGTGTGGTGGTGCCACCCCCATATCATTCATACCAAGCTGTAACTGCTGCCCTCAGACAGGCCAGTCCTTCTGTGACTTACTAAGCACAACAAACAAACAAGTAAACACACACACAAAACTGCAATACCATTTAGGCCTAGACTGTGACTTTGTCTGGCTTTGCTTGTCTGGATTCATGTATGTTGATGCATCAGCCATTCACTACAAAGCTCTCAGCTCTGCTTACTGCCTGAATTATTCAACATTGCATTGCTATCTACAACCCGATCAATAATCATTTACATTTGAAATCATCAATAAGGAGGAGGTTTTTTGGTTAAACATTAACATAATCCAAACAAGACAAATATCATGAAACGGCACAAAAATAAAACAAAGCCACTCCAAAACAATACAATTAAAACGAGAACACAACAAAACTTCACAAACATACAAAACGTAAACCAAAGACAAACAAATAAATAGAAAAATCTCATCATTCTTCTAGACTTGGCCTTAATGAATTCCATCTTTTATCATAATCATTCCTTGTTCCCTGTCTGTTAGCAATAATACCTTCCAACATAAGATAATGTTTTAAGAAAGCAAAAAAAGTGGGAAGAGTCAGTCTTTCTTTTCCTTTGCTTTCAAAAATAAATCTCTTGCCTAACAAAATAACAGTGTTTACAATGCTAGGACATCTATTTCCCAGTGCACCAACTATTATTGTTTGAGGGCACATAGCTAACATAATTGAGTGCAAAGCGAGCCATTTCTTAATGTTTATTCAAAAGCTCGCTACATGAGGACAAAACCAAAATAAATGCAAAATATCTTCAGCTTCAGATTTGCAAAAGTGACAATTTTCATCCTCTTTCATATTCCAAATAAAAATAGTTTTACTTGAAGGCAATATTTTGTACAAAATTTTCAACTGAAAGTATTGTGATTTAGTGTCTAGAATAGATTTATAAGTTAAATTGTACACAAGTCCCCATGGCAACGGGGTATTGAATATCCCCTCCCAGTACACTTGAAATTTAAGTGGTTTATCATTCAAATCATATGCCTACAAGAAAAAGTTATACATAAAAGAATTTATCTTTTTTCTTTTAAGCCAAAAACAATTTTTTATGCAAGGTTTACACACTAACAATTTATTTACTGCGTTTTTCATTTTTCTCTTCCAGTCTGAAGGCACTGCAGCTACTAATTGATAGTATTTAAATTCTGAACAGAAAAATCCATAAGTTTCACAAAATAAGTTATAAGAAAAAAATGTCACCGTTCAAATCAATTATATCATTTATAAAAATAATACCTTTTTGAACAAATTGTTCCCAAAAAATAGGTAATCTGTTAATTAATATGCTAGAATAATCTGTTGTAAAATGGCATCAACAGAATCTGGTGGGAAATAATGAAAATGCAACCATGCTTGTATCATGTCTATAAAAAAGGGTGATAAATTAGAGAGGATTTTTTGTATACATTGAAAATGGATTTTTGCAATCTGAACAAATGGAAAAAGTTTATACTTAAATACTAGATGAGTGTTACAAATAAGTTGTGAGAAGCTCCAATTCGGATTCCAATATATTTTCTGTGACCATGATGCTTTTAAAGACAGGTTTAATGCTTTAAGATTAATTAACTTTACTCCTCCTTCATTCAAGCCTATATATAAATATTTACGCTTGATTTTTTATAACAAATAAGTAAACTGAGAGTTACACAATGAATTAACAAAGGTGACTTTACCAAATAAGGATAATGTTGTTGACTTCCATGGACATAATGTCTTCTCCATTTTTTTAAGCTTTCGCTCAAAGTTTATTTTTACAAGTTCATCTATTTGTTTTGGAACATGAATACCAAGAACATCTATTGGTCCATCTGATGTAAATTTTGAATTGCAAGAAAGTTTAAATGTAGAACCATGTAAAGAACCTAATCGCAAAATAATACATTTATCATAATTTGGCTTCAGCCCAGACAGAATGCAAAATCATCTAACTCTTTTAGGAGGACATCTAAATAATTTTCTTTAGGTGACAAACAGAAGATTGTATCATCAGCATATAATTAAATCTTTGATTCTACTCCATGACAATCTAGACCTTTAATATTTATATTGTTTCTTATTTTTATTGCTAGTGTTTCTATTACCAACAAAAATAAATATGGAGATAGGGGGCAACCCTGTCTGACTCCCCTAGATAATGGAAAACTTTCTTACAAATAACCACTATTTATAATTTTACTTAGCAGATTATTACTTTAGAAAGAATTTAACCCAATTTATCAAAGAGCTTCCAAAATTGAAAAATTCCAAACATTCATAGATGTACTCCCATTTCACTGTGTCAAAGGCCTTTTCAAAATCGGCCACAAAAACTAACCGAGGTTTTTTTTTTTCTTTCTCATAAAATTCAGTTATCTCCATAAAATGTCTTATGCTATCTCCAATGAATCTACGCTCGATAAATCCATTCTGGTCTTTATCAACAACATCATGAATAACTTTTTTTTAATTCTAGAGGCGATGCATTTAGATAGAATTCTGTTATCACAGCACAATAAAGTTAGAGGTCTCCAATTTTTTAATTTAACTGGATCTTTGTATTGACCATTTCCCTCCTCCTGCTGGGTTCCAGTCACTCTACCAATCTCAAATGAGTAATTAAAGCATGCTAGCAAGGGATCTTTTATATAGTCATAAAATATCTTATAAAATTCAATTGGAATCCCATGTAGACCTGGTGATTTGCCTGATTTAAAAGAGTCAATTGCTTCACACAACTCATTCTCAGAAATCATACCTTCACAATTTTGTTTCTGTGTTTCTGATAATTTTTTGTGATATAAAGCAGGGAAAAAGGATTGGTAGAGATCTGGTGGTGGGCTGCTCTGTTCTTCTAGGGTGTAAATATTTTGAAAAAAGGATTTTTCCTGTCTAAGATTTCATCTGAAGATGATAGCACTAAACCATTCTCAGTCACCAAGCGAGTCTTTTTCTTGTTTGATTTTGTTGCATAAGTTTTAAATAATAGGCTGTGCATTTCTCACCCTTCTCCATCCATGTAGCTTTAGACCTATTTATAATGTCACTGGCTTTTTTATGGTAACGTCTCTCTAACTCTTTCTGGGTTTTTTTTTCCAAGTTCTCATAGAGGGGTGTGCTTATCTTTATCAATTTCTTCATTTAAACTATTTATTTCTTGTAGCAATTTATTTTCATAATGCACACATAACTTATGTTTCCAAGAAGAGTATTTTACAGAATGTCCCCTAAAAGAACATTTAAATGAATCCCATACAATATGGGGATTGGCACTACCAATATTATGCTTAAAGAAATCAGAAATAAATGTTTTTGTTTTTTCAATGAACAAATCGTTCTGTAATAAGGATTGATTAAAATTCCAGAACCCCCAGCCCCTGGGAGAATCATCAGTCATCACATGGAGGGTTATAAGGGAATGGTCTGAGCGCATACGTTCAGTTATGTCTGTCACTGATACCTTGGAACAGAGTGAGAAAGACACAATGAAATAATTAATTCGAGTGGAGAAACAAGGTAAGTCACAACGAAACAGCAACAGGAAACACTGGCAACAAGATCACTGAAGGAGTCGAGAGTCAAAACACAGTATACCGCGTGGGAAACTGGACGATCTGACGATGAGTAGCTGGAGAGACCGGGTTTTAACTGAGACTGATGAGAATGAGGAACAGGTGCTTAGCCTGCACACCTGCTGGCTCGCTGGACCCGCCCCTAGGAGAGAGGGAGACACAGACACGGGGGAGGGGAGACACACTGGGAACACAGACTCATGACAACATAAGAGTTTGAATGGCTTTTAATGCCTGTGGATGATAATTAAGTAACTTCCAGACCTATCTGTCATCGAATCCATCACCATATTGCAATCTCCTGTAAAAATAACATGGGCCCCACAATCTTTTAATTTTTATACAGCCTCCTGAAAACTTTCAAAAAATATAGCATCATCAGTATACAATTTGTTTGCATACAAATTAACCAGACATAATCGTATAGATTTGATTATGAGATCTACAATAATCCATCTTTCATCTGAGTCTCGTAAAGTTGTATGGATTTACATATTCAGTATTTCTCTCAATAAGAATTGAAACCCCCCCCCCCCCCCTTTAATTGCTACTCCTGTGACTGAAGGAAATATGCCCTCCCCATTCTCTCATCCATTTAGTTTTTTCATTTGGCATAGAATATGTCTCTTGTAAACATATAATATTAAACATATTTTTTTTTATCTTTAAGCCATTTAAAAACCTCATTTCTTTTCACATTATTGGCTAACCCTTTGCAATTATAGCTACCAATAACCAGCTCGTTGTTATTCATAGGGTGAATTAAAATCGTATTAGATTATAGTCTGCATTACGTGAACATAAAGGGAACATTCTCATATTTGGCCAACTTTTAGAATCAAAAAAGAAATACAATACACAACATAACATTAAACAATCACATATAAGCCTAATTATACCAACAAACAAACAGGACAAACATTTAAGAGAATAAAAATTAAAGATTGCCTTAAGTGGTTGAGGATGGAAAAAACACTCAAACAGGCCTACAAGTATATTGTGGAGGCATAATTAAGATGTCAGTTCAAATATCCAAATAATATGGCAAAACAAAAACCGTCTCCTTAAATTTTATTTTATTTTATTTTTTCATTTTATTTTTCCCTATCTTCCTAACCCCTACCACCTATACACAGCTCCACTTTGTGATCATGTTGCATCAGAAAACATCACAGTCTGATGGGCAAATACTGAATCATTCTAGTACCCACAGATTATCGTCACTTAACAGGCTTAATTGTCTAGCTTCAGTGAAAACAGCCATGGTGTGATTTCTTTGTCCTTAAACATTCTGCTGTTTATGTAAAGTTTATCCACAGCAAGTCTCACCACATCTTTATTTTCACAATGCTCTTTTAATTTAGGGATCAGTTTTCTTCTTCTTGCCACAATTTCTGGTGGAAACTGGTCGTTCCGTCCAAAGGGCTTGCCGGCTAGGCGTTTGCTGAAACTTTTAACAACAGCTTTATCCTTGAAGCGCACAAACTTCGCCATCAGCAAACGAGGCTTTTCTTGATGTTCCCTGCTGCGCTGCATCCTGTGCACGTGGTCGAACTGGATAGTTTTCACCATTTCCACGTCCATCTGCAGCTCTTTAATGAAAAACTATCTAAATGTTGTCTCTGCGTCTTCACCTGGTGTTTCTGGTATTCCTCTCATGGGTCTAGATGTCATCTGCAGCATTTTTTCTTTCATCTGTCCATTTTCGGATTTCATCACGTTCACCATCATTTCTAGTTTGGCAACCTTGGTTTCCAGTGTGTCAGTTTTCTTTTTATATTCATCCAGTGCCGCACATATGAACTCAGATGTCTGTTTTAACTCTTGTACATCTTGGCACAATTCATCCAGAATATCGAGCTTTTTGAGCCTGGCATCAATGGAGGCCAACGGGCGATGATTTACCTCTGCAGAGTAAGGGCTGTCTGGTGACCAACAATCCCGTAACGTTTTTGTTAAGTGCTATATCATAGGCAACTGAACTTGACGTTTCCCCCCTCATCCAAGAAGCTTCTTTAGTTCTAAATGACTGGTGCTGTGTCGCAGGCTTTAAACTTTGTGTGGGTGTGAACCCTTACAGAGTCATTGAGGTCACATGTGAGCTCGTTTCAGAGTGGTTAAGGACACATGTGAGTCATTGACCCACCTGGCCATCATGTGTGTCGTTAGAGTTAGATGGGTCCAGGTGTGAATGGGTGTGAAGTCGTCTGGGGAAGGAGCCCAAGACTGCATTGTACATGAGTGATAAGTGGTGTTGTAGGCCACCTCCTCTGTTTAACGATGGTCAGCTTCTTTCACACCTCTTTCAAAACCGTCCTTCTTCTCTGTCCAAGATGTGAACATTGTTGTCCTCAAAGGAGTTTCCCTTCTCCTTTAGATGTAAATGGACAGCTGAGTCTTGACCTGACGAGCTGGCTCTCCTGTGCTGTGACATGCCCTTGAGTGGTTGTTTTGTTTCACCCAAGTACAAATCTGTGGATTCCTGGCTGCACTGAACTGCATACACTACATTACTCTGCTTATGTCTGGGTGTTTTGTCCTTGGGGTGGACAAGTTTCTGCCTCAGCGTGTTACTGGGCTTGAAGTGCGCAGGAATGTGGTGTTTGCTGAAGATCCTCCTCAGGCCTAGTCCACATGGACCTGTGCACTTCTGAAGCTGTGTATTATTCAATGCGATTTGGCTGTTTGGCCACATGCAACTGCACTTTTGGGCCCCCGAAACCGGAGTCCAGGATGAAGTTTTTGGAAAACTCCGGTGCCAGCGGTTGTGTATAGATAGGATAACCGCAGTATTTTATTACCCGTCTCCCTTGTTTGACGTCAGAGCAACGGTAAATAGCTCTTTTCTAAAAGTTTACTTACTACTAAAATCCCACATCCTGTGTTAAATACAATATATCTTAACTATATGTACAATGAAGCTTGATTCTGCACTCTGCACTTAGCCCGTATGTGAATGTTTACCGTTGCTATGGCAACAAGTGACAGCTGATGTTAGCGTTAGTTAGCTTAGCTCAATCGTCCGACAAACAATAACCCATTAAATTACAATTCAACATATTTAAACAAAATCAACAACAGCTACCAATTCATTCATTCAAATAAACACAAGAAGTTTGTGCTCTAGAAAAGGATCAGCACTCAGTGAATAACCTCCTAAGCCCTTTGATAAGCTATTATGGCAAGGCTTAACTATACAGACCAGTGAGCAGTGATAACTAACATGTCTTTGGGGTCATCGGGTGGGAACCTCCTTTCACCAGTGTTTCGTCTAGTTGGTCCCACGACACCTCCAGGAGGCTAGACAGTGATCTCTGGTGTCCCAGAGACACTAATGCCAGGTCTCACTGCTCCCCGCACCAACCCAACAACCTCCTTTACCTTACTTACACATGGCTTTCTCAGCCCAAACAGCACTGCCACTTTCAACCAAACCCAGGCTCCGTACATGCGAGCTCCAGGTAGAAACAGTGCTGATACTACCTTTCCTAGCACATTCACCATACTCTATCTCACACGCTACATAGCATAACTCCAATATAAGCTAAAGTTGAAGGAGATAGATAACTCACAGGATCAGCAAACACACTCACTTTGCAGCATGGTCTCAAACAAAAGGGATTCAAATAGGCCACTCCCACACTTGAATAACCTTCCTCTTCCTGGATTTCCTCCTAAGAGGAAGTGGATCTCTCCACCTGATCTCAAGGAGTTATGTACTCAGTTACAGTCCTTACAACCTTAGCTAATGTGTTGTCACAGGTTAGATTGTCAAAATTAAAGTAATAACAGCTTAAATCCCTGAGGAACTACATAAAGAGAGACAAAGAAAGTCAGAGCCAGAGTAAGAAGCAGGGCAGACAGTAATGACAGTAGCTTACAACAACATTAATTAAGGTACTATAATAATGATAATAATAATAATAATAATAATAATAATAATAATAATAATAATTGTGGTAGCATGTCAATCAATCAATCAATCAATTTTATTTATAAAGCCCAATATCACAAATCACAATTTGCCTCACAGGGCTTTACAGCATACGACATCCCTCTGTCCTTAAGACCCTCACAGCGGATAAGGAAAAACTCCCCAAAAAAAACCCTTTAACGGGGAAAAAAAACGGTAGAAACCTCAGGAAGAGCAACTGAGGAGGGATCCCTCTTCCAGGACGGACAGACGTGCAATAGATGTCGTACAGAACAGATCAACATGATAAATTAACAGTAATCCATATGACACAGAGAGAGAGAGAGAGAGAGAGAGAGAGAGAGAGAGAGAGAGAGAGAGAGATGCAGGTAATGACAGTATGTGTTGTAAGTATATATTAATATATAATAGTGTATGTATGTGACAATAATAATCATGTGTTTTATAACAGTATAAGTATGACTAATAATAACAGCAGTAGTAGGAGGCATCAGGCAGGACCACAGCAGCAGTGTATTCACGACACACCATCCAGGCGTAGCTGCAGTACGAGGGAACCTGCGAGACAGTGGAGCGCAAAGGCATGTAGCAATAGGAAGTGGATGTTAGCAAATGAAGAAGAACCAACTTTTCAGAAACTGGGGACAGAGAGAGAGAGAGAGAAGGAGAGAAGGTGCTCTGTGTATTGTAAGAGGTCCCCCAGCAGACTAGGCCTATGTCAGCCTGACTAGGGGTTGGCTAAAAGCAAGCCTGAGCCAGCCATCATAATAGGCTTTATTAAAAAAGGAAAGTCTTAAGTCTAGTCTTAAATGTAGAGATTGTGTCTGCCTCCGTGACAGAAACGGGTGGATGGTTCCACAGAAGAGGAGCCAGATAGCTGAAGGCTCTGGCTCCTGATCTACTTTTGGAGACTTTAGGAACCACAAGTAACCCTGCATTCTCAGAGCGCAATGTTCTGGTGGGATAATATGGCACTATGAGCTCTCTAAGATATGATGGAGCCTGACCATCGAGAGCTTTGTAGGTTAGGAGAAGGATTTTGAATTCAATTCTGGATTTTACAGGGAGCCAGCGCAGAGAAGCTAAAACAGAAAAAATATTATCTCTTTTCTTAGTTCCTGTTAGTACACGTGCCACTGTGTTATGGATCAGCTGGATAGTTTTCAAAGACTTATTAGAGTTACCTAATTTTTTTTTTTTTTTTTTTCACAACTTGTCTGCATTGGTCTTCAAAGCTTAGCGCCACAAAAGGGTGTAAGCTTCTTGTGAAGATTGATGCACTGCGTGGTTGTGACCGTCACCCACCCTCCCTGGAGACTAGCCTAACAGCCTTTATTGGAAAAACTTCCTAATATGAGTCAGAGAGGGCCGTGATACACCAAAGTGTGTCAAGGGGGAAGTAAGGAAACAAGCAAGGGGGAGGGGGCAGGTGCTTAAGTCCTGAGTTGTATAGTGACAGTGCATGTGGAGAAGAAGGAGGAAAAACAAACAAACAAATAAACAAACAAACAAAAAAAACAGAGGAGAAACAGGCAGTGTAACTGATGTATTGTGGCCTTGAGGTGGTTGTGCTCCATGCAGATTATCAAAAATAAACATATACATGTCTACTATACTGTACTGAAAAACAAAAACAAAAGAGAAGTCTATACTGAACACCAAAAATGTGAGAGTCTTGGTGGAGGGGGAAAGCCTGATTGTAGAGAAGAGCTGCCAGCGCGGTGTGGTAGGTTTGAGACACAAGTGGGCCCCTTTGGAGTGATCCCATCGTTTTTTTGCGATGCGTCACAGAGCTGAAGTATCAAACATGCATGTGTGTATTTGAACCCTCCCAATGTGTTTATGAAAACCATCACCAGGGTCCAGGGCCAGCCCTGCGGGGGAAGGGGGGCGGTATGGCACCCCAAGACCGCAGGGGTGCCCAGACCCCAAGACCAGGGAGCCGCAGAAGCCGCAGGACACCACGCAGGCCCAGGGACCCGGGGTGGCAATGGCCGGCACCCCCAGAGAGCCAGAGACACGCCCCAGACAGGCGGGGCCACCCACCCACCACCCGACGCGGACCGCCCCCATCGGGACCCCCTAGCAGAGGGCCCAGAAACCACAGCCGGTCAGGAGGCAGAACCCAGGCAGGAACCCACAGAGTCCCCAGGGCGCCACCCGGCCCACCCACCACAGGGCCACGGGACCCCCCAGACACCGGGAACCCAGCAACACCACCATGATGTAAATGGGCTCCCTGGCTCCAACCCTCAGCCCAGGAGGGCCGGGCCCCACGAGCCACGCCATGCATATCTACAGTGTGTGTAAACCCACCACCCCCCCTCTTACTATGATTCTCCGATCCTGACGGAGAAACATTAACCCTACACCGTGAATGTGAATGTGAGTGCCCATAAGTGTGATGTGGTGCATTAAAATTGAGGGACATAGGAGACAGGTGGGGGCAAGGCTGATGGCTACAGCACACTGATGTCCTACAGCCCGTGCAGTTATAGGCATCTGGAACCTGTCCCCATCTGTCCCACAAGATGTAGGTGTATGTGGTGCTTTAAAATTGGAGAACAGATAAGGATGGGCCTGGGGGCAGCATGGAGGGCTACCGGACACCACTGTCCCATAGCCTGCCCTATCATGAAGCCCCCGAATCCATCAGTGGTCTGCACCTCGAAGAGTGAGTGTATGTGGTGCATTAAAACTGTGGAATGTGTGGTGAGTGAACTAAATGTGGTTTAGGAGGCCAGGCCAGTGTAGGCCCGGCCCGAGGGCTGGAGGGATGGATGGGAGGGGCTAGAAGGTGGCGCCAACCAGACCCTGGCGCTGCGAGGCCCCCGTCGCCCATGGACAGCGGGCCAGGCGGGCCCCAAGGAAACCCAATGGGCCCCCACCCAACCCCGCCCCACAAGCAACTGCAGCGTCAGGCCCCCGCAATGGTCCCGACCTGGGCCACACCGCCCGCAGCAAATCGACCCCCAGCAGAAGGACGAGGCGCGCCACCAGGGTGCATGGACGACGGGCCCCACCCAGCCCCCCCGAACGCCGACGCGCAGGAGCACAGGCCAACCCGCAACCCCACCAGTACCCCCCCAGACCGCCACAGACCCAAAGCCGGACTCCCAGCCCATCCGACCCGACCCCACCGCCGGCCGCACACAAACGGGCAGGCCCACACTGCGCAGCACCAGAACACCCCCCGCGGGCAGCCTCCAGCCCCCACACCAGGCCCCCCAGCCCGGGGGAGGACCCCGGGCCCGCCCGAGGCCGGGAGAGAGGAGCAGGGAGGGACAGGGAGAGGGGGGAGGGAGGAGGGAGGGGGAAGGGCGGGAGCGGAGCGAAGGGGGGGGGAGAAGGAGCCCACCCACCCCACACCACCAGGGGTGGAAACAGCCCCCCAGGGGGCAGGCCCAGGGAGCATGAGGAGACCCCGCCCCCCAGGCACACAGGGCGAGCAGTCCAGACGCACCCACCCTCAGGGGAAACCGCCCGGCCCCGCGATCCCCCACAGAGCCAGGGAGCAGGCCCGGATTCAAGGGGGAGAAGGTGCACCTAACACATGCTTAAGACCTTGAGTTCTGATGAACCGCTGTGGTATATTGTGGTGAGAGAGATAGAGGGATTAGAGGTTACATCATTAACAGAAACCCGTTACATATTACACAACAGTCTTTCTTGAGTTGTAATATTTATATGTACAGGTGGCATATGCTCACAGGCTGAGTGGCACTATACAGACACGTTTAGTGAGTGAATAAATGGTGACCATTTTTCTGTAAAGTATGTTAATTGGTTTCTGTGGCCAGCAGATATTTTCTCCAGCGAAATATGTTCTACAAGGAGATTCAGCCAATGGTTGATGTTGAGGGTCTGTTTATCTTTCCAATTGACTAGGATTGTTTTCTTGGCGACAAGAAGAGAGTTGCAGTGGCTGTTTGGGAGGTCAATTGTCATCAGGTCACCAATTAAGCACAGGTTGGGAGATAATGGGATCCTGCAGTCCAAAATGGAGGAGAGTTTTTGAGTGACTGTTGACCAAAAGTGCTGGACGGGTGAACATAACCAGAGTGCATGAAAGTAGGTGTCAGCAGTGTTCTGAGTATACTGAGTGCTTGTGTCAGATTGACTAAAGCCCATTCTATTCATCTTTTGTTGGGTGATGTGTGTTCTGTGGAGTACTTTAAATTGGATAAGTTGTATATTAGTGTGTCTTGTCATCTTAAATGTATTTTTGCATATCTGAGTCCAGAAGTCAGGGTCCGGTGATACACCCAGCTCTTTTTCCCATTTTAAAATTGGTAAATGTATAGAACTGGTCTTTGACAGTAGTTTATAAATCTTATAAAGGTTCTTCTTATTACTCAGAGAAAGCTTTGTAATATGTTTGACAAATTCTGGTGGCTGCAAAGTGTCCTGAGGCGCTGGAATTCTCCTCTTGATTGTTTTTATCAATTGTAAATATTGTAGAAAATTTCCATTTCTTATTTCAAAAGTTTGAAATAAGTTTGTGTATGTCATAAGTATATTGTCTTGGAAAAGGTGATGGAGATGAGTTACTCCCTTCATCTCCCATGTGCTAAAATGGAGAGGTCTTTTGTTAATTTCAAAATCCAGGTTGTGCCAAATTGGAGAGAGCAAGCAAGGTTCTATCGGAGAGTTTGTGATTTCTAGTGTTTTCCACCAGGCTGATAAAGTGGAAGCAATCATTGGGTTCTTAAAACAGTTATGAAGTCTGAGTGTAGTGGTGATAAACGGGAGGTCAGAGAGTTTTATATTGTTGCAGTCCGCCTGTTCTAGTTCAAGCCAGGAGTTGTAGTCTTCGTTAGGATATAACCATTTCAATAGGTATTGTAGCTGGTTCGCTAAATAGTAAAGTTTAAAGTTAGCAGCGTCCAGTCCCCCTTCCAATTTGTTTTTCTGAAGGGTGCTTAGGCTAATTTTTGCTGTTTTGTTCTTTGAGTAGAATTTTATAATTGCAGAATCTAATGACAGGAACCATTTCGATGTGGGTGTGAAGGGAATCATGGGAAAAAAATAGATAATTTGGGGTAGAATTTTCATTTTAACTGTGGCTATTCGTCCCAGGAGGGAGATGGGAAGATTATTCCAGCACTTCAGGTCACCACAGATCTTATCTAGCAGCGGGCTAAAGTTCAGGTGGACCAGGTCTGATAGTTTGGGTGAAATATTTATGCCAAGATATCTTATGTTGCCCACAGGGAGAGAAAATTTTTGGTCTGCAGGATTCCAAGAGTTGTCCGTTATTGGCAGTATTGTCGATTTGGACCAGTTGATGGAGTAGTCCGAAAGTTTAGAAAAATTTGTTATGAGATTAAATACTTCATGTAAAGACGATTTCGGTTCTTGTAGATAAAGTAAAATGTCGTCGGCATATAAATTAATTTTATGCTCTGAATTGGCGGAATGGATACCTATGATCTTGCTGTTCTGACGGACTGCCATGGCCAATGGTTCGATGAATATTGCAAACAGTAGAGGTGAGAGTGGGCACCCTTGTCTGGTTCCTCTCTGCAAAATGAAGCTTTTAGATGTGATCCCGTTGGTGGTGACTGTGGCCTTAGGGGAATTATATAAGGCTGATACCCACTGGATAAATGACTCTCCAAAGCCAAATCCACTCAGGGTGGCAAATAGGAAGGACCAGTTGACCTTGTCAAGGCTTTTTCTGCATCAAGTGACAGAATAACTGCTTTTGTATTAACGCGTTGTACTTTACTTATCAGATTAAGAACTCTTCTGACATTATTTACTTGAGTGTCTGCCATTAATGAAGCCCGTTTGATCATTATGAATTATTGATGCGATTATTTTCTCCAGTCTAGAAGCAAGTGCCTTTGAGATAATTTTGATATCACTGTTGATTAGTGATAGAGGACGGTAGCTAGAAGGAAGTGTGGGGTCTTTGTCTGGCTTTAGTAATAATTTGATTGCTGCTGTATTCATGTGAGGTCTTATACCTCCGTTCTTTTTGATCTCTGTCACTGTCCTGATGAAAAGTGGTGCTAATATTGTCCAGAAATGTTTAATAAATTCGGCAGGAAAGCCGTCTGGACCTGGAGCCTTACCTCTTGGCATTTTGTCTAATGCGCTCTGCAGGTCATTAATAGTCAGGGGGGCGTCTAACATATTTCTGTGTTCCGTGGATAACTGAGGTAAATTTAGGTTATCAAGAAAAGCCTGAATATCTTCTGGGTTTGGATTGTTTACTGTTGAATATAAGTTATGGTAGAAAGAATAGAAAATCTGATTGATCTCCTGAGGAGATTGTGTGTAATTTCCGGACGGCCCCTGGATTGTTGGTATCAGAGATTTTTCTTTATTGCGTTGGAGCTGATTAGCCAAAAATTTTCCTGATTTGTTACTGTGTTCAAAATTATTATATCTTAGTTCCTGTATGATAAATTGAGTTTTCTTTGATAGAATATTGTCCAGTTGCGATTTTGTACACTGTAATTGGGTCCATACTTGATCAGTTGGATTGTTTGCATATTCCTGTGTTAGTTGTTTAATTTTTTCCTCAATGTTTTTTTCTGCTTGCAATTCCTGTTTCTTCTTGTAGGAGGAATATGATATAATTTTTCCTCTGATTACTGCCTTCCCAGTTTCCCATATTAAAGATGGAGATAAATTTGGAGAGTCATTGTCTTCAAGGAAGTTTGCCCACTCTCATCTCACCATTTTGTCAAAGTCTGGGTCTTTAAGTAAAGAGATATTAAAGTGCCATGTTGGGGGCTGTTTATGGGTGGTTTCTATTTGCAGATTGAGTGATATTGGTGCATGGTCGCTGATAATGATCGGGTGTATTTTTGTGGTAATTTTTTGTGAAATGGAGTTATTTAAGAGAAAAAAGTCAATTCTTGAAAATGAGCGATGCACAGGAGAGAAGAAAGTATATTCCCTCTTCGATGGGTATTTGAGTCTCCAGCCATCGCCAAGCCCAAAATCATCCATATATTCCTGTATACCTTAGCCGATTGTGATTGCTTTGTGTGTACTGAGTTACTAGATCGGTCTAATGAACCATTTAGGACTGTGTTAAAGTCTCCTCCAATTATAGTTGTCGAGCTGTCTGATAGGTTAGATAGTAGAGAGAAGATTGTGTGAAAGAAGGCTGGATCATCATTATTAGGGGCATACAGATTAACGATTGTATATAATTTGTTAAAGATTGTTGCCTGAATAATGATGTAGCGGCCTTCTGGGTCTGTTACCGTGCTGTTTAAAGTAAATGGTAGTCTCTTGTGAACCATGATAGAGACACCCCTTTGTCTGTTGTTATAGCAGGATGAAAAAATATGATTAAAATTTGGATCTTTAAGAGATTTTTCTTCTGACTTTAGCAAGTGGGTTTCTTGTAGGAGAAAAATATCTGTTTTCAATTTTGTGACAAAGTCCATCACTTTAATTTTCTTCACCTGTGAGAGGATGCCATGTACGTTCCAGGAAACCAAGTTTAGGTGTGACATTGACAAAGTGGGGGTTTTATCATACTGTGTGTGGGTATGGAGAATGATCTGTGTGTGTTTCTATGTGAGTTTCTATCTGCGTGGAATTTGCATGAGTACATGTAATTGTTAAGTGTATGTATTTACAGTCAACCGATGTGTCGTGGTGAAGCATCGCAGAGTTATGGAGCAGAGCATTAGAATATATACAAGCATGTTCAACAACCAGAAGCGCCTGCGCCTTGAGGTATTCACAAACCTGAAAAACAAAGGGGTTACATGGAGTGTATTTGTGTGTGAGGTGAGGGAGGGGGATTGAGTGAGAGGGATAGGGGGAGGGAGTATTAGAGTTACCTAATAATAGGGAATTGCAGTAATCCAGCCTAGAGATAACAAACACTTGGAACATTTTTTCTGCATCTTTTTGGGGCAGGATAGGCCTAATTTTTGCAATATTACGCAAATGAAGAAAGAAAGAACGTAGTCCGTGAAGTTTGTTTTATATGGGGGTTAACAGAAAAATCTTGATAAAATATTATGATGGTAGTGCTAGAGGCCAGAGAAATGCCATCCAGAGAAGCTAACAGAGAGTTTCTCATGTGTTTTCTGGCCAAGAACAATAACTTCAGTTTTGTCTGAATTTAACATAAGGAAATTGGAGCTCATCCAGTTTTTTATGTCGTTAAGGTATGTTTGAAGTTAAGTTAATTGATGCATTTCTCCTGGCTTTATCGATATATATAACTGTGTATCATCTGCATAATAGGGTTGGGAATCTCTCTGTGATAGATGATTCAATACGTATCTAGATACATGGGTTATGATACAATTCAAAAACGATATATTTTTAATACGGAATAATTCAATGCGATTCGAAACAGTGTAGGAACGATACAATTCGATACGATTCGACACGATTCTATGGTTAACATTTGTTGATGTAGACATTAATCATACATTATAAAATAAAGAAGCCAATTCTATAAAAGTGACACTCTTACAGTATTTTCAAATTTGTAAAAGACCACATCCCCAAGCATTGTTGCTGTATGGCACTGGCAAAAATAAAATATAAAGTCAAACAACAACAAAATCACATGTCAAATGTATTTATTTTTAGACATGGACCAAAAAAGACTTGCTGAATGAACATCATTTTGTTGGATGGGATCAATATAAAAATGAGAAGAAGTTTTAAACTTTAAGTAAAATTTAAGTGTTTTAAACCTACTTGTTGTGTTGTTTTTATGGTATTGTCTGTGTTTTTGTATGTATCTTATATGGACTTGAGTCTGGAATAAAGTTTATTATAACGCTGTACAATATAAACATAAAGCAGAATAAAATAATAACATGCAATGTAGGGGCAGAATCTGACATCTCCTGTTATTAGCTGATATCATGGACTGTGATGACTAGCAGCTTATCACTGACAGCATGTCAGACTATTTCTCTGTGTTTGCTACACTCTGTGTTTGTCATTTATAAAAAGATAAATCACTTTTCTATAATATGTCAATGATATTTCAATGGAATAAATTACTTATTGACTTATTCATACTTCAAAAACAGCATGAATAAGTGATGAACATAGTGGGGATCAAAATAAAATAAATAAATAAAATAAAAATCAACCAGCCACCCTCCTCCCCTGACAAGTAAAGAACAGTCCCTAAAGTGCGGTGAGGTTTGTGGAAATGTGAACGGCTCATTTCTCCTCTGACATGTCACATACCTGTGTGCCGCCAGGGCTCACCTGGTATTTCTGGGCAGTCATGACACCGATGAAGACTTCTTGGACCTGGAGCCGGGCTTGTCAGTCGCCGGTAAGCCGTTATCATGCGCCGCCGTATTTGACAGGAATATGTATTTCTGTTACTTCTGCTACAGAGCATGCTGCCGGGTCTCGCGTTGTTTTAGAGATGCAAACTGTTAAAGCCAGTCAACCGATTGCTAGTCATGCGATACCCGAATCCATGACTCTACAATCGATTCATCTAAGGATTCATGGCTGATTCATATCGATTGAGGAGGCTGCTACCGACGTAGCTACCGACGACGCTTGTCAAACCGGATATCCGGTCATATCGGTTAATCGTTCCCAACCCTACTGCATAATAATGGAAGTTTACAGAGTGATTTCAAATGATGTTACCTAAGGGAAGCATATATAAGGTGCATAGAATTGGTCCGAGCACAGAACCTTGTGGAACTCTGAAAAAACTTTAGTATGCAAAGATGATTCATCATGAACGTGAACAAACTGAAAACGATCAGATAAATAAGATTTAAACCAGCTTAGTGCAGAACCTTAAAGGCCAATTAAATGTGGCAGTCTCTGTAGCAGAATTTTATGGTCAATTGTGTCAAATGCGGCACTAAGATCTAATAAAACAAGAACAGAGACGAGTCCTTTGTCTGAAGCAATCAGAAGATCATTTGTAATTTTAACTAGTGCTGTCTCAGTGCTATGATGCACTCTAAATCCTGACTGAAATTCCTCAAATATATTGTCATAGAGAAAGTCACACAGCTGGTCTGCGACTACCTTCTCAAGGCTCTTTGGAAGAAAGGGAAGATTAGATATGGGTCTATAGTTGGCTAACATCTCTGGATCCAGAGTGGTCTTTTTTTTAGAAGAGGTTTAATTACAGCTACCTTAAAAGACTGTAGTACATGGTCTATTAATAAAGATATCATAATTATAATCATTATTACATGATCACTTCTAATATAGAAGTGTTAACTAAAGGTAACATTTCTTTAAGCAGCCTAGTTGGGGGGTGGCACGGTGGTGTGGTGGTGAGCGCTGTCACCTCACAGCAAGAGGGTTTCTGGTTTGATCCCGGGCGTGGGAGCCCCTCTGTGCAGAGTTTGCATGTTCTCCCCGTGTCAGCGTGGGTTCTCTCCGGGCACTCCGGCTTCCTCCCACAGTCCAAAGACATGCAGATTGGGGACTAGGTTAATTGATAACTCTAAATTGTCCGTAGGTGTGAATGTGAGCGTGAATGGTTGTTTGTCTCTATGTGTCAGCCCTGCGATAGTCTGGCGACCTGTCCAGGGTGTACCCTGCCTCTCGCCTCATGTCAGCTGGGATAAGCTCCAGCCCCCCCGCAACCCTCAAGAGGATGAAGCGGTTAGAAGATGAATGAATGAATGAATGAGCCTAGTTGGGATGGGGTCTAAGGGACACGTTGATGATTTAGGTGAAGAAATCATTGAGGTAAGCTGTTGAAGGGAAATCGGGGAGAAGAAATCTAAATATATATCAGATTATATCTTAGATCTTACAGCTGTGTTTGAAGGCAGATTGTATTGCGTGCAAACAAAAGATCATGAATTTTGCCTCTAATAGTTAGAATTTTGTCATTAAAAAAGCTCATAAAATCATTACTTATTGTTGGGATGGTATGGCTGATGGCTAATGAACCAACTCACCTGGCTGCACACTCTTGTCATCCAGTCTCTTTTGTGGAGAGAGACAAGGAAAACAAACACGCATGAATATGGTAATTAATCCCTTTTAATTTACCGTGCAATTTACCGACTCGCATATCGCGACAGGCCTAATTATGATTCCCAGTCCCGCCCTCTCCCGTTGACTTTTTTTCCCATCCCATCCCAATCACGTGAAGAATAGTGAAACTGATTCCCATCCCGTGGGAATCCCATGGGAATCAGGTGACCCGTGGGACTCCCAAAAAAATGTCAGCCTCTAGTAGCCACAGGTTTAAAGTGCTTCCCTGATGTGTTTCTGTCCTTTCACCTTCCCCTCTGTCCTTGTGGGCACCTTTACGGCCCAATAGTTCAGGGTTCTGATGGCTTCCAGCTTGTGCTCCAGTGGGTGGTGAGAGTCGAACAACAGGTATTGGTCCATGTGTAGGTTTTCTGTACACCTCGATGATTAGGCTTCTGTCCTCTTCAATGTGTACTGCACAGTCTAAGAAGGGTAGACTGTCTGCTCTGACATTCTCCTGTGTGAATTTGATGCTGGGATCCACTGCATTAATGTGTTCTGTGAAGGTTTCCACTTCTATAATTTTGATTTTGACCCAGGTGTCATCCACATATCTGAACCAGTGAGCACTTCCTGTAATGTGGTTAGAGCTCTCTTCTCCACATCTTTCATGTAAAGGCTGGCCTCTATAGGGGACACTGGTGAGCCCATAGCACAGCCGTGCTTTTGTCGGTGGTGGAAGCCCTCACTGTGCTTACAGACTGTACTGCACAGATTTGTACTTTGGTGAAACAAAACAACCACTCCACAAGTGCATGGCATGGCACAGCACAGCACAGGGGAGCCAGCTCGCCAGGTCAAGACTCAGCTGGGCATTTACATCTGAAGGAGATGGGACACTTGAGGACAGCAATGTTCACATCTTGGCCAGAGAAGAAATCTGGAATGACCATTGTTAAACAGAGGAGGTGGCCTACAACACCAATTATCACCCACCTACAGTGAAATCTTGGGATCCCTCCCCAGACAACATTCACACCTGGTCCCATCTAACTCTAACGATACACATAATGGCCAGATGGGTCAACGACTCACATGTGACCTTAACGACTCTGAAACTAAGAGCTCACATGTGACCTCAATGACTGTAAGAGTTTATGCCTACACAGAGTTTAAAGCCTGACACTCCACACCAGTCATTTAGAACTAAAGAAGCTTCTTGGATGACAGGCGAAACGTCTTTAAAGAAACGCAAGCAAGTCCAGTTGCCTGAAATATCATTTGAGATTACCATGACCTGGATGACTAAGAATCTTCGCCAACAAGTAAAGTTGTTCTACGTCTAAAATACAAAATATGAGTAACTTTATCCAGTTACACTTCAAAATGGCGGTATTCTGAATTAGTCATTGTCTTAAAAAATAGATTAAATGACTTCTTTTTGTTTTGTTTTATTTGCTCTAACGCTATGTACTAACTGAATGCAACATGAGCTAGCTGAGGTTTGATTGCATTGTTTTCTACTGGAATGTTCCGTCCACCAATCGGAAGATCAGCAGTTCGATCCCCCGGCATGTTAAAGTTGTTGGGTTCAGTATCTTGAGCAAGATATCTTGAGCAAGATACTGAACCGCCCTGAATCTAGTAGATCAGGGCGGCTGTGGCTCAGAGGTGGAGTGGATCATCCACCAATCGGAAGATCAGCGGTTCGATCCCCCGGCATGTTAAAGTTGTTGGGGTCAGTATCTTGAGCAAGATATCTTGAGCAAGATACTGAACCCCAAAAAGAAGAGTGAAAATATATGTATGTGTAAGGTGAACATATGTGTGAGAGAGAGAAAATATATGTAAGGAGAATGTATGCGTGTGAGAGGGCCAGAATGAATTATGGCTTGTACGGCCCCTCATACGTTGAGGAGGTGCTGAAGAAACGCCATGTCTAGGAGACACTGCTTTTATCAGTGTGACCACAAATTACCCTTGTTTAGACTGCCAAAAGAAGAAGAAAGGAAGAGCAAGTGGTTGGAATTTATTATTGACACTATTCCTCAGCAATACAACCAGAACATTTTAAGCCACAAGGTGGCATTGTTTTCCTTTTTGAATGCAATTTTTTTTTTTTATGATTTTTAGGATATTTACCGTTGAAATATGCTGTTGTGAAATGTTTTCTGCTCTTGGCAAAGTAATGTGTTGTGTGCAAAATGTAAATGTAATGTAATGTTAAGATAACATATTCATATGCATTTAGAGAAAAAAATGTAAATCAGACAGTGCCGTTGGCATTGCTGAGGGGCCAGAAGTGCAGATGGGAGTGTCCAGAAGGCTTTAACAATGTTTTATGTCTTCTGCAGGAGCCAATAAATGCCAGAAAACTGTCCACAAGTTGTCTTCTGTTATGCCTATGCATAACACTCGTTAGACAAACATTGTAGTTAGTCTGAGTTACACAGCTGGGTAGGTATTTATGTGATGAAAGGACATTGTGTGTATGTCGGTCTCTACATGACTTTGAATAGGTATGTGTGGTCTGCAGATTTTACAGGGGACAACACTGTTTAGCATTTTAGATGCTGACTGTTTTCATCTTGTGCAATTTCAGTTTAAAGGGAAATTTTGGTTTATTTCAACTCGCCTCCTATCGTCCCAAATTTGTTTCAAGTGACTAGTTACATAAAAATAATAGTTAGCATGTTAGCCGTTAGCCTAGATACAGCCGGGGCGCATTAGTAGCGTGAGACCTGTTCAAACGTAAGTGAACGGGCATACCTTCAAGTGCAAAGTTAGTCCACTAAACAAGCTTTTTTTCCACAAAGACCGCCTCATATCGTTAGGATAAATGTCAGAGAACATATAGAAAACGACATGTAAACGTATTGTCTTACGTTACCGGTGTGGTGCCATGTTTGTTTATCCCTCTAGCTCTGCCTTCCAAAGCGCGGCCGAAATATCGCGAGAACAAGCAGCGATTTCATAGCGTGCCTGAACAAGCAGCAACAACTGGAAGGATACACTGAAGAAGAGCTTCGTGAAATTGAGGAGAGAGAGAGAGGCGCAATAGGTAGAGGAGGAATGGCTGCTGCAAGGCTGCGTAGCTCTGGAGATTGGTGGTGTACCTGTGAGGAATGCCTCGGTTGCAAGGAATGGGACCGGTTGCAACCTTATTTTCAAGGTCTGGATGTGACCGAGGACGAGACACCTCCACCTGGAGTAACGTTAGTATCCAGCTGGGCTTTATCTAGAGCTGGCGAGATATATTTCGGCTATGTTCATATATAGATAGATATATTCAGCTATGTAATCATAGATAGTATATTCTTCAGTCAAATATTAGCATGTAGCACTTCATGGGCATAGTGCAATATCACCTGCACTTAGCACTTTGTGAAATGTGACTGTTGGTCTATACTGATAATTACAGTATGTATCAGCACTGGCACTTATAGCGGAAATATTTGAAAATTGTGGTTTATGGGCATTATGCAGGAACTCCGATACTGAATTCTATATGGACTCAATTAATTACTGTTTATTGTCTTTTTTTAATATCCACATGGGTATTGTGCAATAATTTAAACGTACAGTATTTTATATGGACTCAAATTGTACTTCATGACTGTTGGCATTTATATATTCATGTCAGCATCTGCACTTTAGATGAAATACGTCATTATGGGCATCATGCAATAACCACAGCACATAGCACTTTATTTAGACTCAATTTCATACACTGGACTGGACAGACATTCACCTCAATGGCCCCGGTTTTTGATGTTTGTACACCATGTTGTTATGTTTTCTCTTATAAGGTGTGTACTTTTTTCTCCTTTTGTCCTCAGTGATCTAATGTATTCACTATCACGTTTTTCTTCCTTTCCTTTCTTCCGTTTTTACTACTCTGTAAAATCAACCTGCCAAGGGACTACAGATGAAAATTAGCCTGGGGCTATAAGCCGGCATATTTACATACAAATGTTCATTAATGTGCATTGTCCCTTCTAACTTAAATAAATAAATAAATAAGATTGATGAGGGCAAATGGCCGCCATCGCTTAGGCACAGCATGTTTTTTGCAGCTTGAGAAGATACAGGGGCACATAGAAGTAGGGCCAAATATCTCATATATATATGTGTACATATATATATATATGTATGTATGTATATCAGTGTTTCCCACAGGATTTTTGGAGACTACATCCAACTCTGTAGGGGGTTGGGGGGGGGGGGGGGGGCTATTTTTACTGATAAAAACACTAGTGGTATGTTATGGTGAAGGGTTACACATACAGCTAAGGATTAGTGGTTTAACATTTCAGTAATCAAAAGAAGCCCTCTGGGGGGCTATTTTATTATTTCAAATCATGTGCAGACAAAATATTCTTTTAAAACTCTCCCATTCACAAACACAGTTACAGATATGCTAAACAATACAAAATACGCAATACGAAAAGGAAACAAAAGATAAGACTCAAATCAATTACACACAAACAGGCACAAATTACTGCTTCCCTCCCTACCTCACGATTTGCAAGTATGGCACCCTGATTCAGAGCATTTAATTTTTTCGCGGCTTTGAAAAGAAGATTTCAAAAGCCCTCTGAATGAATGCCTCTGGGACAGGCCCATTTATAGCAACCCACTGGATCCGTGGCGTGCGCGATCCAGCCGTGGCGCGGGTGCTGGAGCTAATAGCTGCCATTTACGTCAATGTAAACTGCTCCACTAGCCGCAGCCTAGAAGTGACTCTACGCTCCGCTCCGCAAAAAAACACATGCCGGGTCTATTTCTGACGGACACCACGCAACGGCAAGTCAATTAGTACAGAGCCAGTCAAACAGGAAGTCAGGCGCAGAAAAGACAAGAGTATCCGGTCAATTTTCACAATAAAACACCCATGAAAACTCCGGATCGTATTTCACATCGCTACATCAACATGATGTGACATGATCACATCATGTTGATGTCACATGTCACTGACATGTAACTACCATGAGCCACATGAGAAAGAAAAAGTTTTCAGAGCTTACTTCAATGGTGCTGTGTGTTGCCGTGCAGGCTCAGAGTTGTCTTAAATACAACCACACAATTCTCACCTGTTTTTGGTGGGTGCACCGCTTTAAGTGGTTCAACCGGCAACCTGTTGAGACGATTTAGTTCCGCGTTCCCCCTCCGACTCTTCAGCAGGGGGGCCACAGGGGGGGCCGGACTCAGAGTTACGGGGGCACTGGCCCCTGCTGCCCCCCCAAAACCGCCATTGATTGTGTGATCCATGTACTGTATTTTTGTACTTTTGAATTTTTTTTTTTTTTTTTTTTTTTTTTTTTATTGTAACTGAAACACAACACAGGAGCGGGATGGGATAGAAGTCATTCTTGTGGGATTGGGATGGGACGGGATTTTTTATTTTTATTTTTCATGGGATTGGGACAGGATGGGATTATTTTGTGAGAGTGGGAAGGGACAGGACTGAAAATGGGGGGCAGCAGTAGCTCAGTCCATAGAGACTTGGGTTGGGAACTGAGGGTCGCCTGCTCGAGTCCCTATCCGGACCAAAATATGGAGCGTGGACTGGTGGCTGGAGAGGTGCCAGTTCACCTCCTGGGCACTGCCGAGGTGCCCTTGAGCCTTTGAGCAAGGCACCGAACCCCCCAACTGCTCAGGGCACCTCACCAAGGGCAGTCCCCTCACTCTGACATGTCTCCACTTTGTGCACGTATAGGTCTTGTTTGTGCATGTGTGTGTCTTTCGGACCTGTGTGTAATTGACAACATTGAACATTGAAGTGAAAACATTGAATTTCCCCGCAGGGGGATTAATAAAGTAAATAAACTTAAACTTAAACTTAAAATCCACTCCTGTGTCACTCTCTCCACCCCGGGGCGTCGTCGGTACTGACCGTTACGCCATTGAATAGTTCTGCCCTGACTAAACAAAAGCAATCTACATGCACCAGTTCAAATAAAACATTCTTACTATTATTAGTTATGTATAAACATACCTGCTCATTGATTTTCACCACAGCTCCCGCACTAAATTCCCCGTGAATCACAGAACTCCCATGATGCTTTGCAAGCTGTCATTCCAATCGAGAATGGCCAATAAAGACGTGTCTTACAGCTTTCAGTTTAGGCCCCACCCATCAGGTTCAACTTTTTACTCACAAAACTTTTTGACTTGCAAATGAAAAAAAATTACTCGCAAACAAAACTTTAGAATATACATTTTTTAAATCAATAATTTTTTACTTGCGATAAAACATTTTTTTATTGCAATATTGATACTTTTGCTCTCAAATCTTTTTTTTTGATTGCAAAACCTACTCTGTTTGATTGAATAATAAATAAACAAATGTAGCTCCATAACAGGGAGGGGGGTTATAACTTGAGAGGAAAACTTAACTTTAAAAAACAGTGTGTTCAAACAACTAAAAATATCTGTATTTCAGTGTGTGGGGTGGATTTGTGGAACAGGCTGACAGATGAGCTTAAAGAAAGTTCAAATGTAAACCATTTAAAAAAAAAACTGTACAAAAAAAACAAACCCTTGACAGGTACTGGGAAAAAGGAAAAGCTGTTCAAGGGACATTTGTATTTATATATTATCACCAGGTGCACTGTAAATCATTTAGGAATGTAATATAATTATAAAATTTGGTTGTAAAAATGGGTTAATTGTTGTATGTAACTACATATACATGTAAAAATTGGTGCAAAAAATTTAAGTTAACAGAAAAAAGTGAGGGGTAGGAACATACAAGGTTTACTTCTACCTACTCCTTTTCAAACATTCCTGTTTTTGTTTTTTTTTCTTTTGTTATCACAACCTTGTTTTAAACTTTGGTTTGAAATAAAGTCATTCATTCATTCTATCCAGTCTCTGTAATACCAAAGTGAAAGCTGTGTCCGCATACTTGTCATCAAGTCAAGCACGTTTTCAGTGGCCTCCGCCAGGGTTGCCCCTTGTCACAGATTCTGTGATATTCATTGACAGGATCTCAAGGTGCTGCCAGGGGGAGGAGAGTGTCCAGTTTGGGGGCCTCTGAATTGCATTTCTGCTCTTTGCAAATTATGTGGTTCTGTTGCTTCATTACACCGAGACCTCCAGTATGCACTGGGGCGGATTGCAGCCACATGAGAAACGGTGAGGTTGAGAATCAGTACCTCCAATTCTGAGGCCATGGTTATGTGCTGGAAGTTAGTGGATTGTCCCGGCTGGCTGGGGAGAAAGTTACTGCCCCAAGCAAAGGACTTGAAATAATACGGGGTCTTGTTGATGAGTGAGGGTAAAATAGAGGGTGAAATGGACAGGTGTTTAGCGTGACATCAGCAGTGATGCGGGTGGTGTGCTGGACTATTGTAGTGAAGAAGGAGTTGATCCAAAAGGCAAAACTCTAAATTTACCGGTTTGTCGACATTGTGACACTCACCGATGGTTAGGTAGTGACCAAAAGAATGATCACGGATACAAACAGCCTAAATGAGTTTCCGCCATAGAATTTCTTGGTTCAGCCTTAGAGACAGGAGGAGGAGTTCAGAATTGCGGAGGGAGCTCGGAGTAGAGCTGCTGCTCCTTCACATTAAAAAGGGAGAAGTTGAGGTGGTTTGGGCATCTGATTAGGATGCCTCTTGGGCGTCTCCTGTCAGAGGTTTTCCAGACACATCCAACTGGTAGAAGGCCCTGGGGTAGACCCAGAACACACTGGAGGGATTATATATCTCTTTATTTTGTTTCAAAGCCAAAGATATTTAGACAGACTGACTGAAGAATTTTGGATTTTGCTCTTTAAGCAGTTCTGGCAAACACACAGATCTACAGCAGAAACACACTTTTGAAATCATACATACATAGCCTGTGTCAAGCTCAGCACAAACATCCCTGAACACACAGCATGTGCTGTCAAAAACGAGTTAATATCAAGGTGGAAGAAAAAACAGAGTTAGCTTTTATTCCTGAAAACACACAGACACTGTGACAAACACACATTAGCACATACAGTACAGGCCAAAAGTTTGGACACACCTTCTCATTCAATGCGTTTTCTTTATTTTCATGACTATTTACATTGTAGATTCTCACTGAAGGCATCAAAACTATGAATGAACACATGTGGAGTTATGTACTTAACAAAAAAAGGTGAAATAACTGAAAACATGTTTTATATTCTACTTTCTTCAAAATAGCCACCCTTTGCTCTGATTACTGCTTTGCACACTCTTGGCATTCTCTCCATGAGCTTCAAGAGGTAGTCACCTGAAATGGTTTTCCAACAGTCTTGAAGGAGTTCCCAGAGGTGTTTAGCGCTTGTTGGCCCCTTTGCCTTCACTCTGCGGTCCAGCTCACCCCAAACCATCTCGATTGGGTTCAGGTCCGGTGACTGTGGAGGCCAGGTCATCTGCCGCAGCACTCCATCACTCTCCTTCTTGGTCAAATAGCCCTTACACAGCCTGGAGGTGTGTTTGGGGTCATTGTCCTGTTGAAAAATAAATGATCGTCAACTAAACGCAAACCGGATGGGATGGCATGTCGCTGCAGGATGCTGTGGTAGCCATGCTGGTTCAGTGTGCCTTCAATTTTGAATAAATCCCCAACAGTGTCACCAGCAAAACACCCCCACACCATCACACCTCCTCCTCCATGCTTCACAGTGGGAACCAGGCATGTGGACTCCATCCGTTCACCTTTTCTGCGTCTCACAAAGACACGGCGGTTGGAACCAAAGATCTCAAATTTGGACTCATCAGACCAAAGCACAGATTTCCACTGGTCTAATGTCCATTCCTTGTGTTTCTTGGCCCAAACAAATCTCTTCAGCTATTTGACCATGAAGGCCTGATTTGCGCAGTCTCCTCTTAACAGTTGTTCTAGAGATGGGTCTGCTGCTAGAACTCTGAGTGGCATTCATCTGGTCTCTGATCTGAGCTGCTGTTAACTTGCGATTTCTGAGGCTGGTGACTCGGATGAACTTATCCTCAGAAGCAGAGGTGACTCTTGGTCTTCCTTTCCTGGGTCGGTCCTCATGTGTGCCAGTTTCGTTGTAGCGCTTGATGGTTTTTGCGACTCCACTTGGGGACACATTTAAAGTTTTTGCAATTTTCCAGACTGACTGACCTTCATTTCTTAAAGTAATGATGGCCACTCGTTTTCTTTAGTTAGCTGATTGGTTCTTGCCATAATATGAATTTTAACAGTTGTCCAATAGGGCTGTCGGCTGTGTATTAACCTGACTTCTGCACAACACAACTGATGGTCCCAACCCCATTGATAAAGCAAGAAATTCCACTAATTAACCCTGATAAGGCACACCTGTGAAGTGGAAACCATTTCAGGTGACTACCTCTTGAAGCTCATGGAGAGAATGCCAAGAGTGTGCAAAGCAGTAATCAGAGCAAAGGGTGGCTATTTTGAAGAAAGTAGAATATAAAACATGTTTTCAGTTATTTCACCTTTTTTTGTTAAGTACATAACTCCACGTGTGTTCATTCATAGTTTTGATGCCTTCAGTGAGAATCTACAATGTAAATAGTCATGAAAATAAAGAAAACGCATTGAATGAGAAGGTGTGTCCAAACTTTTGGCCTGTACTGTATGTGCTGATTGAAGATAGTTGTATTGAATAGCGTTTTTTTGGGTATTAATTGCATTGTTAATGTGCCTGATATTCTGGAAACCTGCCTGTGAGGTTGTGGTGCAAAGCAGTAATCAGAGCAAAGGGTGGCTATTTTGAAGAAAGTAGAATATAAAACATGTTTTCAGTTATTTCACCTTTTTTTGTTAAGTACATAACTCCACATGTGTTCATTCATAGTTTTGATGCCTTCAGTGAGAATCTACAATGTAAATAGTCATGAAAATAAAGAAAACGCATTGAATGAGAAGGTGTGTCCAAACTTTTGGCCTGTACTGTATATACATTCATTTGTTTTTTTCAATCATGGGCATGCAAACAAAAACTATTCACACATAGAAGCGGACAAAAATACAAATATGTGCATACTATAAGATTGTGCATAGACTCAAATAGACTTCCTACACACGAGCAGCTGTGGGTCAGAGGTAGAGGTAGAGAGCAATCGTAATGTCAGCGGTTCAATTCCCAGTCCACCTGTCTCATATCCCTGGGCATGATAATGAAACCAAAATTGCTCCTGATGGCTGTTTCATCGGTGTGTGATTGTGTATGAATGGTTAACTGAGTAGCAGCTGGCACCACGTATGGTAGCCTCGGCTGTGAATGGGTGAATGTGACATGCAATTTAAAAAGCACTTTGAGTGGTCAGAAGACAAGAAAGGCACTATTACCATTACACACTCACACAACACAAGAGCCAGCATTAATTTGTTACCAATGCATTATATATTTATATGCATTGCTTCCATGCCGGGGTCATCCCAATCCCGTTCCCCGGGTCCTATGTTCCCCGGGTCCTATGTTCCCCCCTATGATCTGCACCTGGGGACCCTTTTTCCGAAAAAGAAAATAAAGAAAGGGCTCATTATCTCCACTATAATTTCGAATTCGGCGACAAATAGCCTATGCGGGGCTTCCATGATTTAATTCCAGCATTTTCCCGCATGGTTTAATGTTGCATATAAGATATAGCCTATGTGACACGCATATCCAAATACTATAATGTAGGTTATTCTAGGTTGTAATCGGTTTTATGTGAATGAATGGAGAAGCTGCTGATGCCTTCGTAAAGCTGACAGAGTCTATCCCATTCTGCAAGTTGGTCACTCGACCACTAAGCATGCATACAGTCCTATGAGCTGGAAATAGGCCATCACACTTGTGTATCTAATTTGGTGACAGGTAAATTTCAGAAAATATGAAAAAGAGAAGAACCAAAACATTCTCTGCACATAAAAGCCTGCACATTGCATTGTATTGGCCTACTCATTTATTTCAAAGGAAATAGGAAATGGCACACAGAATTTTTCTAATCTGAAGCCTAGTAGCCCTACTGGAAAAATGATTCCCTTCTCTACATATGCCTACACCCTATGCTTTATTGTTAGGCTATTTTTATTGCTATTGTGAAAAAAACACTGTCAACATTACGAAGGTATCAAGCTTCTCCATTCATTCACACAAAACCGATAGCCAATTACAACTTAGAATAACCTACATTATAGTATTTGGATATGCGCGTCACATGGGCTATATCTATATATATCTATATCTATATCTATTGCATATTATGCAACATTAAACTATGTGGGAAAATGCTGAATTAAATCAGGGAAGCCCCGCATAGGCTCACAGAATTCGGCAATTATAGTGGAGAAAATGAGCCCTTTCTAAATATATGTGACTCTTGGGGAGCGTTGTCTGTGTCTTTGGGCATTGAATCACGCGATCACATGAGGTAAGTGCATTTTTCTTTCGCATTTCGGGGGGAACATAGGACCCTTTTTTGGAAAAGCGGGGAACATAGAACCCTTTTCCGGAGAAAGGGTCCTATGTTACCCCCATGTTCTGCACCCAGGGAACATAGAACTCTTTTTTGGAAAAGCACCCGGAGAACATAGAACCCTTTTTTAGAACCCTTTTTTGGAAAAGCTGATGTTATTATGGGGGAACATAGGACCCGGGGAGCATAGAACCCGGGGAACATAGGTACGGTCCCCTTATGCCCCTCTGCATCTTCAAATAATGTGAATGTATAAATGTGACAGATAGGCAAAGTGTGTGTGTGTGTGTGTGTGTGTGTGTGGTCCTGCCAGGCCTGCACTAATAGTCTTAATGCTTCCTGAGGAGTTGCCCAGAGCTGCATTAGCCTCTAGATTGGCCATCGATTTGATGCAAAGAGCCCCCCCCAATCTCAATACACATAGACAGACAGACAGACAGACAGACACACACACACACACACACTCAACCCATCCAGCCCCTTAAAGCTCTATATGGCCAAGGTCCTGTCTCGTGCCCACAGTGTTATCTCCCCAATGCAATTAAGGTGCTTTAAAAGTGCATTTTCAGGAACAAGAAGCATGGGGGTAATGAGGGAGAGTGCTGGCTGGATGGCTCCACTGCTGAGTGCAATAGAGAGCACCCACTACTCTGCAAGAGTCCAAGATGCTGAGGTGGATGGACACACCCCAACTAGGAGGAGGAGGAGTGGGGAGTGGGGGGGGGCATTTTACTAGAAGGGAGAATATGTGTGTGTGTGTGTGTGTGTGTAATATTAGAAGGGTGGGGTGGCTTATAGTGCAATAATAGTTAACGGAAAATAGGTTTTACTAGGATCTTTTTCTGCTACAGTAGACACACCAATTTAAAGTTGATTATGTCCTTTAACTAATAGGCTTTGTTTGGATTACTCCATCAAATGCCATTTTCCATCTATTTCAGGCCAATTCGTCTTTTCTCTGCAGAGAAAAAGCTTTATCGTTTTTTTGGCCAAAAACTTTGATAACAGGTCCTGCAGTATAAGCATCAAAGTGAGAGACCACAGTGAATTTACTGTTAAGCTAGATAGTTGAAGTTTTATCTCACAAATAAGTGCAACTAGTTTCATTATCAATTAAACTATTTGACGTAAGGAAGCCATACAGAATGAAGCCCTTAGTGTGCAACACAAAGGGCATTGAAATTTCGGCCAAATGCAGCATAAACAAAAAGTTCTAGCCTGTCAGTTTACTAACTACAAATGTCCACTGTAAAATATAATAGTACTGTACAGTGGTGCTCGTACACACTGGGCTGAAAGTCTCTTTGTAGGTAACGCCGGAGAAAGTGCAACAGAGGCTGCTCTTCAGGCAGCAGTCTCACCTGGTGGAGCACTCCTTTAATGTCCCTGCTGACGTCAGTGGCATATTCCCTTACTGGAACAGAACACCCAAGCCCGACGCACCTAGATTTGGGTCTGACAATAGCAACTTGCTCAGGTTCTGGTTCCTGAAGGTGAAGGAACAGCTGAGCACAACTCAGTTCTTCCTGTTTATATGACCATGTGGTAGGGAATGAACCAGGACTCCTTGGAGGTTATTGCCTGCTTCTGACTCACTCTGGTGGTATAGCCTCCCCTCTCCAGCTTCATGATTTCAACCTGGTAAGCCTCTGCCTTCACAGGATCTCTGCTGAGATGCTTCTCTGTGCCATGCAGACTGGGAAGTAGTGCCTCAGGCTGTGCTGTGAGCGTTAGCATGTTACTCACATGCAGCAGCAGGGTGGCATATATGTGTGCTCCCTCTACCTTCACCGTGGTTGTCTTTGCCTCCAGCAGGTTCATGGCCTCTTCGTTGCTCTGTGACCTTGTGACCAGCTTCTTGCTGCTGTATGGTAAGGTATCTAGTTGCCAGAGGTTCTCTACATAATTGAAGAATTCAGTTGCCAAGAAGGTGGTGGCCAAGAACAGCCACTGCTGTTGGCGGCTGCACTGTTAGAGAGACTTGACTGGCCCTTGTAGAGTCCAGCCAAGCCTGGTCTTCACTGCAGCTGGGCCACCAGGTGGGCCAAAAGTAGACAGGTTTGATAGGCATCACCAGAAGGAGCCCCTGGGCATTCGTGAATGATGAAAAAAGTAGATTAGTAGTAAACATTACTGTTTTTACATCATGCACATAAGTAAGAAACCTATTATGGTGATCGCTATTGTACAAGAGGCTTTTTGTAGGCACACTGAGGTGTAAATGTATTTCAAATTTCAAATCAATCAGACTCACGATATAAGGGAGTGGCTTCAATCTTTTTACTTTTTTTTACTTTTTCTGGTGTTGCACCATCATCAAGCCAATTGGGATCAAATTTGATATAAAGCATTAGGTTATTCATTTCCAGTTATGGTGCCAGTTGTCTCTAGCTCATTTCAGCTCACAGCATGTTGAGCAAAGGCAATAATATAACATATATAGCTAAAAAGGCCATGCCTACATGCACCAATCAATATGACACTTCTGGTTTGATTAACATTTGCCCAAAGAGCATGTGCACCAAGCTGGGTTACATTCTGTCCACCTGTTATTGAGGTACACATTTGTGATATTTGTGGTGCCACTGATGGGTTGGGCTACAACTGCTTTGGTACAGCCATTCCGCAACACGTACCGAAGATATGTTTATATATCTATAAAGATTTGAGATTATTGGAGAAATCCTTAATGTTATGGCCAATTTCTTGTAAGCCCCACCTATTGCAAAGATTTTTGACTTGACGGCTGCCATGTTTTTTGACTAATCTTGCTCATTTATAATTTAAATGTGTGGTTTCCCACAAGGCTGTGTCCAAAATTTGGTGTTGATAGAGTCAAAATCATAAGAGGTCTTTCCATATTACTGTTTCTCACTTTATGCAAAATAGAAAAAAATCCCCCATGGTGGACTTGTATGGGCATAGAGGTATTGTATCTGTCCCAAATTTTAAGTAAGTCAGACTTTTGGTGTGAGGGGCATGGCCTTTGCAAAATCGTCTTTTTGGGCATCAAATACAGTGCTACCTCACAGTTAATACAGTTAATACTGGCAAGACCCAAGTATGGTGTAACACTCAGCTTGCTTTCAGAAACCCTAATCATCAAACAATCCATTACATTTTTGTAAGGAGAAGACATTTAACCCCAATAAAGCTTTCCAAATTCTCTCATAATCCTTCCTCTAATTGTTCATCGTGTCCCCAAGGAACCCCAGGTACATACAGTACAGGCCAAAAGTTTGGACACACCTTCTCATTCAATGCATTTTCTTTATTTTCATGACTATTTACATTGTAGATTCTCACTGAAGGCATCAAAACTATGAATGAACACATGTGGAGTTATGTACTTAACAAAAAAAGGTGAAATAACTGAAAACATGTTTTATATTCTACTTTCTTCAAAATAGCCACCCTTTGCTCTGATTACTGCTTTGCACACTCTTGGCATTCTCTCCATGAGCTTCAAGAGGTAGTCACCTGAAATGGTTTTCCAACAGTCTTGAAGGAGTTCCCAGAGGTGTTTAGCACTTGTTGGCCCCTTTGCCTTCACTCTGCGGTCTAGCTCACCCCAAACCATCTCGATTGGGTTCAGGTCCGGTGACTGTGGAGGCCAGGTCATCTGCCGTAGCACTCCATCACTCTCCTTCTTGGTCAAATAGCCCTTACACAGCCTGGAGGTGTGTTTGGGGTCATTGTCCTGTTGAAAAAGAAATGATCGCCTTCAATTTTGAATAAATCCCCAACAGTGTCACCAGCAAAACACCCCCACACCATCACACCTCCTCCTCCATGCTTCACAGTGGGAACCAGGCATGTGGAATCCATCCGTTCACCTTTTCTGCGTCTCACAAAGACACGGCGGTTGGAACCAAAGATCTCAAATTTGGACTCATCAGACCAAAGCACAGATTTCCACTGGTCTAATGTCCATTCCTTGTGTTTCTTGGCCCAAACAAATCTCTTCTGCTTGTTGCCTCTCCTTAGCAGTGGTTTCCTAGCAGCTATTTGACCATGAAGGCCTGATTTGCGCAGTCTCCTCTTAACAGTTGTTCTAGAGATGGGTCTGCTGCTAGAACTCTGTGTGGCATTCATCTGGTCTCTGATCTGAGCTGCTGTTAACTTGCGATTTCTGAGGCTGGTGACTCGGATGAACTTATCCTCAGAAGCAGAGGTGACTCTTGGTCTTCCTTTCCTGGGTCGGTCCTCATGTGTGCCAGTTTCGTTGTAGCGCTTGATGGTTTTTGCGACTCCACTTGGGGACACATTTAAAGTTTTTGCAATTTTCCAGACTGACTGACCTTCATTTCTTAAAGTAATGATGGCCACTCGTTTTTCTTTAGTTAGCTGATTGGTTCTTGCCATAATATGAATTTTAACAGTTGTCCAATAGGGCTGTCGGCTGTGTATCAACCTGACTTCTGCACAACACAACTGATGATCCCAGCCCCATTGATAAAGCAAGAAATTCCACTAATTAACCCTGATAAGGCACACCTGTGAAGTGGAAACCATTTCAGGTGACTACCTCTTGAAGCTCATGGAGAGAATGCCAAGAGTGTGCAAAGCAGTAATCAGAGCAAAGGGTGGCTATTTTGAAGAAAGTAGAATATAAAACATGTTTTCAGTTATTTCACCTTTTTTTGTTAAGTACATAACTCCACATGTGTTCATTCATAGTTTTGATGCCTTCAGTGAGAATCTACAATGTAAATAGTCATGAAAATAAAGAAAACGCATTGAATGAGAAGGTGTGTCCAAACTTTTGGCCTGTACTGTATATCCATATGATGTGGGACTGTACAATGGTTAATTCTTTCTGGCACTCAGTATCAGCCCTATCCACAAGAATTGGTCAATCTCTTCCCTGTACTCTAGCCTCTTACTTATTAAACAATGATTCAGATATTAATTTAAACACCCATAGCAGACGGATTATTTTGTCCGGAATCACAGCTGCCAAGAAATTGGTGGCAAAAAGATGGAAACAACAAAAAGCACTTACCATATCACAATGGTATCTATTGTTTTTTGACATATTGAGCTTGGAGAGCTCGGTGGCTAAAATACATGGTGCCAAAGAGAACAAAATAAAGATGCATGATATTGTAAGAGAGAAGGTTAAGACGTTAATTGAATAACTATTGATCTATGTTCTGGTTATTATGCTGGCTTATCTCCTCTTGACTTGTTGATACTATTTTTGTTTTTGTTTGTTTGTTTTGTTTATTATAAATTGCCTATAGGGTTCGAGTGGGGCTTGCGGGGGGTGGGGGGGTGGGGGGTTGAGTTGGAAATTGGGAGTTCTTATGTATCTGTTTTGTCTATAATGTTATGCCTATGTTGTAGTTTGTTTTGTTTGTTTTATTTTATATTTTAGTGTATTGTGCACTTTACGATTATTTTTGCTCCATTGAGTTTATGTTTTGTTATTTGTTCTGTTTGGGTATTATAAATAAACATAAAAACTTGATCATAAAAAAAAAAGCAACCCCAAAACATAACTTCCGGTTATAGAGATTTTCCGCCATTTTGAATTTTTTGAAAATCACTTAAAATCGATCTCTTCCTAGGAAGTTTGGCCGATCTGCATGAAACTTGGTGAACATAATCTAGGGACTAATATCTAAAGTTCCCTCTTGGCAAAAGTTGGAAAATTTACTAAAACTGAGCTTCTATAAGGCAATAAATACTGCGGAGGGCGTGGCTCATCACATAAAGGTGTATAACATCTAAAGGGTTTCACCGATCACCACGCAACTTTATAGGCATATGACCACACATAATCTGAGGGGACCCCTCCATTATTGACCCGATCACACAAAATGGAGGAGCTAGAGAGCTAATTTCTTATCTAGGCCTAACCACCATATCGATTTTTACTAAACTTGGTAGATATGTAGAACAGGACGCTTCAAGGTGACTGGCGAAATTTTACTCTAATTGGCAACTGGGTGGCGCTATAACAACAGAAAATTGCTTAAAAATGGCTAAAATGCGACAGATCGCTGTGGCTCCCCCTGTGGCCAAATGTTGGGTTTTTTTCTAATTTTTGGTATGACTAAGTCATGGTATGCTGTACATAATCACAGAAACTGTCAGTGTGTCATTCTGTCTGTCAGTCATTCTACTGGTGCCCCCACTTTTAAGTCAATACAACATATAAACACTTTAACTACCTACCTTTCAACGTGCTACCTCCACTAGTAATGTACTGCTTTAGCCCACTAACTATCCCACTATTGGCAATGGTACTACTGTACTTTCAATAAAGCAATCATACTATCAAATTCACAAAAACGCTGTCTGAATACACTGCTCTTCTTAATGGGTTCACTTGACTATTTAATCTGCAATTTCCTATGACCTGTATCCCAAACACACACCATGTGAAACTGTATGTGGGCAACTGTGCACTCAGTGGGTATGGACTAGTAATAATAATGATTCCTTTTGTTTCAGCAGAGCCTTCACCACCACTTGCGGTCGGTGTTGGGGCCCTAATAGTCATTCCCTCAGTTTCAATAGGATCCTCGTACTGGTTGGTGCTCGGGCCCTTATAATATTTCCTTCAGTTTTAATAGGGAGCTTCCACTGATCAGTACATTCCTTTCCTTTCTTTACAAGGATTCCCATTAATAATATTAGTTACTGAGGAACTAATGAGAAACCAATGAGTAGTTACTGAGGAACTAAGGTACACAAAATTAGAGTAGTTACTGAGGAACTAATGAGGAACTAATGAGGAACCAAGTCTTAGTTAATGGTCAGTTCTTCAGTAACCCCTGACCAAATTTCATAGAGGAGTTAATCACGACTTAATGATTAGTGAACTAGTTACTTCATCAGTACAGAATCATTACTCAATAACCTGTCCATTAGTTAACGTTTTTATGTCCTAAAGTGACACATAATGAGTAGTCTTTCATTACTTCATCATCATCTCAACAAAAAAAAAATCACAGTTTTATTCATTATTTTCAGACCACATACACATTAATATGACCATCCATGTTATTCTGTACGATGATGCCTTAGAAATAAATATGATAGTGTGTCACATTTTAGGTAGGCTAAGCTTAAAGGGAAAGTTCCGTTTTTTACAACCTGGACCTCATTTCTGGCATCAAATATGGTTGTTTACTCACCCAGATAAGTTTGGTGTCATTTGGAGTCCTTCGGAAGATATTTAGATCCGCGAGAGCTGCGTACATCCATATAGTGGGAATGATCGGTGCACCGACAATGAGGCTCTAAATAACACATTATCTGCCGCGAAACTCGTTCATTTCACCAATATGTTTTTATGAATTGCTAGAGTTGCCTGTCATCATCATCCGGGTCATTCATAATGACCTACTAACCTCTGACCTAGATGATGTCATCCAGGTGCACGCGCCGCCGCACACCCGCAGCACGGCTTTGTTTACAACTGGAATTTGCTACTGTTAGTTTTTTGAAACATGGCTGATTATTTGTCAGATTTTGAGGTTGTGGACAACGACTTTGAATATGATGGACGTCCTTACCGTTTTGAGCCAGAGTATATGAGGCTTTGAAAGGAGGATGCGGAGGCAGAGAGAGGAACCGCTGGCCAGAGAACAACAAGCCGCTGCACGTCCGAGAATAGATGCTAACTGGTGGTGATTCTTGTGGACAATGTTCCACTATGCCAACAGAGGAGGAATGCCTTTGCTGCTCTAAGTGGGATTTGAGGCCAGGAGATACACGTCTGGATGTCTCCAGAAATGACAGTCTCACAACAGAGGATTTCACTTCTATGATCAACTGGGCTGTTTTTTTCGTGTCCCGAAAGTAAACTGGAAGACGCAGCCAAAGCCTGCAGGACCGAACGGGCAACTTTCGATTGAGTAAGTAGCCTACACACATGCATAAATTGTATATTTTCCTTTTATTTGTTTGCATGATAAGCAAATAACTATGAGAATTTACATTTCTTTAGTTTCTTCTCATCGCTTGTGTAGAACGGCCCGCACACTGCACAAAAAGCAGAGGCACTTCTTATGCAAAATGTGAATTTATTATTACATAGTGCTCAGTGACAAAAAGTGAGAAACAGAAAGGTGAACATTTCAGTGGTAAAGAGGATTGTCTTTACGAATTGATTTTTTTTTTTTTTGCAGAGGTTAGCAAGTCAGTATAAATGACCTGGATGATGACGACAAGCAACTCTAGCGATGAAATGAACAAGTTTCGCGGCAGATAATGTGTTATTTAGAGCCTCATTGTCGGTGCCCTGATCATTCCCACTATATGGATGTACGCGGCTCTCACGGATCTAAATATCTTCTGAAGGACTCCAAATGACACCAAACTTATCTGGGTGAGTAAACAACCGTATTTAATGCCAGAAATAAGGTCCAGGTTGTTAAAAACGGAACTTCCTCTTTACAGAATTTATCATGGGGGCTGCGTGTAAAGTACTGTATACTGATCACACCGTTGTTCACAGTACAGTTGTTGTACAGGTGCACAAAATTTAGAGTAGTTTCTATGAAACAAATTTGGAATGAATGAGGAACTAAGTATTAGTTAATGATCAGTTCTTCAGTAACTCCTGATCAAATTTCAGAGGAGTAGTTACTGAGGAACTAATACAAAATTTCCTCAGTAACTGCTGTAATTTTTGTGTACCTTACACAAAAAGGGTAACTAATGAATAGGTAATGAGTCAGTACTCATAACCTACTCATTTTGATGTCTCACTTTACTTTAGGGTACACAAAAAGGGTAGGTAATGATTACATAATAGTTAGTTCCTCATTCGTTCCTCAGTAACTTCTCTAATTTTGTGTACCTTATTGTAAAGTGTTACCCTGATTTATATTTAACTCCATTGTTGGTTCAGCTTTTAACTGATACCTTGATCCTAAATTTAATAGACTTTGTTTTGCTAACACTAAGTAGCGATTTGTTGTGTGTTGCCCATTCTCCCATTAACTGTAACTCCTTATTAAAAATCTCAGCTCTCCTATTGATGAGACAGCTGCATATGAAGCTTAGCAAAAGTTCAATCAGGAAGACTTTTTTTTTGTGCTTCATCCATTCACAATTCTCTCTCTACCCCACTCCCACTGCTTCCTACAATCAGCTGACTGTGTGTTCACTCCTCTAGTTATCCAATCAAACTTTGCCATGATCTCTATCAGCCAGTCAGGATGTAACTGTCAATTTTTAAATCTGCTCTCTTCTCTGCTGCTGTTAGCTGTCATTTAAGGCAGAACTGTTGCACCCTCCTCCACCCCGTTCACCTCCAGCCATCGTATACAGAGTCTAGGATGAGCTCACCAAAAGCCCATTTTTCTTCTCATCCAGATCATCAGCACTTCTTCGTCTCATCTCATCTTTACCACCTCTACCACCACCAGCATCTAGACCATGGAAAATCTATTATTTTTATCTATTGCTTTATCACCCTCCTTACATATATCAAGTTGATGGGGTCAAACTGCCAAAGACTTTTCACATTTTTCATACTTGTGTAAATACTCTTTTCACTAAAAATGAGTCTCTCCTGAAAAACTTCTGGAATGGAGTTGCATACATAGCAATTTAAGCCTTTTTCTAAAATAAATGGACAATCAGACAGCTGCTTTGAGTTACTCCACATGTAACATCTTATTTCTGGCAAACTGCCATTAAAGAAGAACGTCTGTCTCCGTTTTGTCAATTAGCCCTCCATCAACTTTAATGCAGAAAAAGTGAAACTATGAAACGCTGACATGAAATCAAGTAAAACTGCACCAACTAACTCCCTATTATCTAGCTCACTTTGCCAGTCATTTGTCATTTGTGGCACGGTTATAAGCATACAGATTATCTGTGTTCAAGTTATTAACATGAAAATAAATATGTATTTCAGTCAGGACCACCTTTGTCAAAGAAAATTGTATTTCCACTGCAGTTTTATAATTTGGCGTGTGTGCCTTTGTTCTGGTGCCTCTCTGCCCCTCTCTCCCCCTGCCTTTCCTCGTGCCTATGCAGAAAGCCTAAGGCAGAGCACACCTCTCAGCCCTTCCCTGCACCTACATGGAAAGCCTAAGGCAGGAAGAGCAACAGCTTAAGTCAAGTCAAGTCAAATTTATTTGAATAGCACATTTCATATGTCAAGCATAGCTCAATGTGCTTAAAACAAACACAACATACATATAAAAACAAACACATAACAGCAAGGAGTTTACACAGTACAAGAGCATGTAAAAACCTGATAACAACAAAAACACAAAACAACGGTAGTGGTATACCTGGTTAAAACCACACACACACATCTAGTTAAAAGCTTGTGAAAAGAGAAGTGTTTTTAACCTGCGTTTTAAAGTGGAAATTGATGTAATGAACCTGAGGTGTTGTGGTAAAGAATTCCAAAGAATTGGACCATAGTGACTGAAAGCACCATGAGCTGATCTAGAGTGTATTCTTGGGATAGTGAGAAGAGATCGCAGGAGTATGTCTGGTGTGTACTCAACCAGCATGTCCTGGATATAAGGTGGAGCTACACCATTTATAGCTTTAAAAACAATAAGCAAAATCTTCAAAGCAATTTTTTGCTTCACAGGAACCCAGTGAAGAGAAATTAAGATGGGAGTGATGTGCTCATATTTTTTGGTCCTGGTTATTACTCTAGCTGCAGCATTCTGAACAAGTTGGAGCCTGTGAAGTGCTTGTTTTGTTATTCCTGCTAAAAGTGCGTTACAATAGTCCAGCCTGCTTGAGATAAAATCATACACCAACTTTTCAGTGTCTGAGAGGGATATAAATGATCTAACTTTAGTGATGTTTCTAAGATGATAGAATGCAGTTTTGGATATGGAGGAAATATGCTTCTGGAAATTAAGATCAGAGTCTATAATAACACCTAGGTTCTTGACATGCTCACTGGGTTTTAACAGAAAGAGGAGTCAGTAGGGAACTAATCTGCAGCCTTAAAGCTTTTGGACCGACAAGAACGATTTCCGTTTTATCATCATTGAGTTGTAAGAAATTTTTTGTCATCCAGTGCCTAACCTCATTAATGCACTGGATGAGATCATTTACAGCACTAAGATAATTACCAGAGACAGATATATATAGCTGGGTGTCATCAGCATATGAATGATATGATATACTGTATTGACGGATTATGGAACCAAGTGGGAGCATGTATAAGTTAAAAAGAAGAGGGCCAAGGACAGACCCCTGGGGCACTCCATATAAAACACTGACCTCATCTGAAAGACAATCTCCAATTGAAACAGAAAAAGATCTACCTCTAAGGTAGGAAGAAAGCCACTGTAGAACAGTGCCTTTAAAACCAAAATAATTTTCGAGGCGACTAAGCAAAATAGCACGGTCAACTGTGTCAAAAGCGGCACTGAGATAAAGCAGGATAAGGACAGAGACTTTATGATTATCAGAATTAATTTTGAGATCGTTAACTACATGGACAAGGGCTGTTTCAGTACCGTGATTAATTCTAAAACTGGACTGGTAAAGGTCAAACAAATTATTATCTGATAGATGATCATACAACTGCTGATAAACAACCTTTTCTAGAATTTTCCCCAGGAATGGAAGATTAGAAATAGGCCTATAGTTCGCAGTAACAAACAGATCAAGGTCGCTCTTTTTTAACAGGGGAGTAACAATGGCATTTTTGAGAGCTGTGGGAAAGGTTCCAGAAAGCAGAGAGATATTTACAATTTCATGCACATCATCAACCAGACAGTTAAGAACACTTTTAAAATGCTTAGTAGGCATAGCATCAAGCATACAAGTAGCAGAGCTGAGTTGCTTTACAACTTCGTGCAAATCATGACTTTGTATTTGCCTGAAGTCAGAGAGAGTGTTTGTATTATGGGACTGTGGTATGGAAAAGGAGCCGCATGCACCACCACAGGTAGCTGCAATATTGATCCTAATGTTGGCAACCTTAAGTTCAAAGTAAGAGGCAAACTGCATTTTTCTGAAGAGTGAAGCTCGGCAGGTATGGGTCTTGGGGGATTTACCAGTCAACTCAATGTTACCGGTTTCACCATGCCACGTCTCAGCAAGGAGAATGCAGTCGAGCATGTGAGAGGTTATAAAGTCATGAATAATGAAAGTTTTATTAGAAATTGATCTAACATTGAGAAGTGCAAATTTAAGGGTGCTTGCAGAACACTGTCTGTCAGCATTAGTAGAAACAGAGTTGAGTTGGCAAGCAATTTTCAAATTAGATGTACAAGGACCGGCAGGACCCAATGAGAGATACTCATTATTATTATTATGAGTGTGGGTGACTCCTGAGGGAGGGTTATGCCAGGTTGGATGTCAGTTTTCCAAATCCAAGCAGAAAGCAATGTGCTTTATGTAGTTATGAGCAAGCAGGTTGATGCCTTTAATGTTGGGGTGCTGCCCATCAGTCTTACAGATGTCAGGTTTGGTCCAGAAGCAGTCAAAGCTGCTGATAAAACCATGTCCTGTTGCGGTGCAAAAGGTTTTTAACCAGTCGTGAATGTGGACTAGACAGCTGAAATGCTCTTGTCTCTTAGAGGGAGCAGGGATGGGGCCAGAGAAAACACAGATTTTTCCAAGACTCTGAACAGTAACTGCCAGTGACTCTAGGAGGTCATGGAGTATAATTGATTTTCTGTCTAAGATGTCATTAGTACAGACGTGGAATATTGCAGTGTGAGCAGAAGGAAGGAGATCGAAAAGTGCTGAGGCTAACTCAATCATATCTGCAACTCTACCACCAGAAAGGCAGTATGTGAATGCACCTGGGAGAGAAACTGATCTAATAATGGAGTCACCTATAATGAGTATTTCAGGATCCTTACAGTTGCCTTTATAGACGGAAAGTTTGGGTGAGAAGTGTGTCTGAATGCTAGTGAGGGAGGTCTGTGTAGGATCACCTGTTGAGACGCTGTCTGGGATGACATCACCAGTGACCACAGCTGCAGCTCATGCGCTAATGAGCAGGTGAGGTGGCTGTGAGGACGAAGGACTGGACTGCGTGTGAACAGAGTTCGGGGGAGACTGTTTCTTGGCCTGTGAGGGTGATAAACGGGACCGTTTGCATCCTGGGGGAGCCGACGGAGAAGACGGCGAGTTCAGGGGCAAGGTGATGGGAGAGGAGTGTTTTCGGACCCGAGCTGCACTGCGAGCAAGCGAGGGAGAAACCGGCTCGGGGGGAAGGGATGCAAGGGGAGAGAAAAAGTTTGTTTGTGGGATGCTATTGTTGCCGCCGATGATGCCAGGAGAGTCATAGAGGGGGAGAGACAGCTTTTTACCTCCCCTACAAACAACGAACGACCAGGAGGGAGTGGAGCTTGGACTGGGAGTGCCAGTAGCAACGTCTGCAGGATGTGGAGCTGAGGGCCGCAGGTTGACCACAGGCTCCAGGTAGGCTACGGATGAAGTGGAAACGAGCCAGGAAAAGGAGCAGAAGCCGCCACTGCGTTAGAAATCTGGGACAGCTGAGTATCCCCAGGTTCCAGCGATGACAGCTGGGAGCCATCGGTGGAGCACCAAGGGCCTGAAATGGGCCCGCTGCTGGTGAATCGATCTGGTAAGTCAATCTTCTTTATTAGTTGTTGAATTGAAGATGATATCGGTTTAGAGAGATGTTCTGGCAGATCGGTTCAGCCTGGATGTCAGACCGCCAGCTGATCAGATTTTCCCACGCTGTCAGGTATACTTCTTTTCACAAATTTTGTCGAATCACAAATCGGAAAAATTAAAATCTGTCATCCAGTTGAGGAATAAGCTTAAACCAACCAATAATAGAAATGTAGTATATAAAAAGTGGTGTAAAACTAGATAAAAACACTAGATTTTATGGACACGAGCTGACGGAGAGTCACAGATGCCACGCATGCGTGCCTAGCTTATAACATGTGTGAACACAGGAGCTGCCAGTCTACCGCTGAGGCTACAGCTTAGTCCCCCTGGGAACAGAACAGAGCAGCATAAATGACAAACAGAAATGACACTGATAAGTCAGACACAACATGAAAAGGAGGAACTGGGGTGGAGGTGGGTTGCAGAGCAGCTTACAGAGGAATCAGGAACAGTAGGCAAGCCAAAGCAATTTAAATAGTGCCCTGAATTAGATTTGTCACATGGTTGCATAGAAAGGAATCATTTGATCCATCAGCTGATTCCCTTCCATTGATCAGCTGATCTGTCAGTTGATTGGGCTGCTTGATATCAGCTGATATAGCTGGGATATGAGCTAAGCTTGACATTGTATCCTGCCTGAACTAACGCTATGCTCAGTTTGATCAAAAAGAATTCTCTAAATTACTTTTCCTAAAGCTGGTAAAAAAAACTTATAGGGTTGTTAGATTATGCAGCTGTATTCTTTACAAGTAGATTAACCTTTGCTATGTTCCATGCACGTAGACAAATACACTTTTCAATACTCAGATTATTGATATGACAGACCAGAGCAGCAATAACATTGGCAGCAATTCAAAGAAATTTAAAATCTAAATGATCTACACTTGGTGGTCTGACTTTGCATTTCTGAAGCAGACATTCAACATCTTTTAACTTTTACAGCTTTAAAGTTACACACAGGCCTATTTGTATTCTTCGTTATTAAATCTTTAATTAGTATCGTGGGGTTACTTGTTTTATGCATATTGTCCCTAAAATTGTTGACCTTATCATAAAAACAATAATTGAATTAGCAATTTGAACTGTTTTAGTCTAGAAATCCCCCTCCACTTTAAGATATGTTGGGCAGGATTAGAACCCATTATGCCAATTACTAAACTCCACAGCTTTTTTGTCATTCCTTACATCTTTAAAATTTATTTCCATAATTCAGTTGCTTTTTCTTTTTGCTTAATACATACTTACATATAGCCTCCTCTGGACTATCCCTCTCTGGTACCTATTCCCTACATATATTTTCAACATCATCTAAAAACGGCTCTTCTCAAAATGTTTTTACTTATCTCCTGAGAACTATTCTAGGTTCTGCTTCTGCCTCTGTCTTTCTTACAAGCACCACTAAATTATCATCAGTGCACCCCACTGGAATTGACATAGCATTTCAAAATAAATGAATAAAATTTGCAAATATATGATCCATACAAGTCGCACTTTTGGACCCAGCATTCTTTATGCACACTCTTATTGGTTTACCAACCATGTGCATTAACTTTCTGCTTAAAGTTTTGAGAATTCTGGCCTCTAGTTTCGCAGACCGGGCAAGGCAGAGGTGCAGCCCACCTGCGCTTCGCCAACTGGTTGTGGCCAGGCGGATTTTGCAAGTTTGGCACACCGTGTGCCTGGCGCAGCTACTCCTCTTTCCCACCTCTGTCCCTCCTACCTGCGCAAGTCGGAAAGAGGGAGAAGACGTGGAGTGGGTTTTACACAGCCGATTCACATCACACCAATCAAATGAGCCCCTCTCCTCGCCCTTAAATGTGCCGCGCGAAGGCGTAATGAGAGTTTACTCAATTTGCCATGGCAGAAGAGAGCAGCAGCGTCAGACAGCCAAACTTCTCCCAGGAGGAAACTGATGTTTTGGTCCGGGAGGTCCAAGCTCGCAGTGTCTGAATATACGGAACTGCGAGCAGACCTCCACGGGCTGATGATGCAAAGCCTGGGAGGAGGTCACCACAATTGTAAATCAATGTTGCCCGGATACACTGAGAACCGTTGCCCTGTGCAAAAAACGGTAATAAAAATAAATGATGTGCTCATTTGCATATCGGACGAGACAAGACGTCACTGCATGTATAGCCGAACTGACAGCTCTCTCACTGATCCCCACCACCGCGGCCACGGTGTGCTGGAAAGACCCGGCGGCGAAGAAGGTCAGAGCCACTGTCACCTTTACAGCAACAGGTTGAGCACAGGTGCCACTGGGGTGCGCATCAGAGGCCACGATGCAAGTCACCACTTGGACTACCTCGTGGTGTAGATGTAATTTATTCCTGTGTAATGAAAAAGGGGTACGAGTGTTTCTCTCGCTCTCTCGCATGCTCTCTCTTTCTCTCTCGCAGTCTCACTCTGTTTCTTTTCTTTTGACTTTTCTAAGACAGATGCTGAATATATACTCCCTATCTAATGCTGTGGCTGTTTGTGGTTGGCTGAGAGGGATGTGAACTCATTAGTTTGGAGCTGTGTTAATCAAATCAGGTTGGGTTTCCATTACGTGTGCCAAACATGCCAAACGTGCCAAACAGTGCCAATCCCCTTTGATCTGACATCAGATGTGACGGGACAGTCGATATAGAGATACATTTACAGTACAGGCCAAAAGTTTGGACACACCTTCTCATTCAATGCGTTTTCTTTATTTTCATGACTATTTACATTGTAGATTCTCACTGAAGGCATCAAAACTATGAATGAACACATGTGGAGTTATGTACTTAACAAAAAAAAGTGAAATAACTGAAAACATGTTTTATATTCTAGTTTCTTCAAAATAGCCACCCTTTGCTCTGATTACTGCTTTGCACACTCTTGGCATTCTCTCCATGAGCTTCAAGAGGTAGTCACCTGAAATGGTTTTCCAACAGTCTTGAAGGAGTTCCCAGAGGTGTTTAGCACTTGTTGGCCCCTTTGCCTTCACTCTGCAGTCCAGCTCACCCCAAACCATCTCGATTGGGTTCAGGTCCGGTGACTGTGGAGGCCAGGTCATCTGCCGCAGCACTCCATCACTCTCCTTCTTGGTCAAATAGCCCTTACACAGCCTGGAGGTGTGTTTGGGGTCATTGTCCTGTTGAAAAAGAAATGATCGTCCAACTAAACGCAAACCGGATGGGATGGCATGTCGCTGCAGGATGCTGTGGTAGCCATGCTGGTTCAGTGTGCCTTCAATTTTGAATAAATCCCCAACAGTGTCACCAACAAAACACCCCCACACCATCACACCTCCTCCTCCATGCTTCACAGTGGGAACCAGGCATGTGGAATCCATCCATTCACCTTTTCTGTGTCTCACAAAGACACGGCGGTTGGAACCAAAGATCTCAAATTTGGACTCATCAGACCAAAGCACAGATTTCCACTGGTCTAATGTCCATTCTTTGTGTTTCTTGGCCCAAACAAATCTCTTCTGCTTGTTGCCTCTCCTTAGCAGTGGTTTCCTAGCAGCCATATTATGGTTCTTGCCATAATATGAATTTTAACAGTTGTCCAATAGGGCTGTCGGCTGTGTATTAACCTGACTTCTGCACAACACAACTGATGGTCCCAACCCCATTGATAAAGCAAGAAATTCCACCCATTAACCCTGATAAGGCACACCTGTGAAGTGGAAACCATTTCAGGTGACTACCTCTTGAAGCTCATGGAGAGAATGCCAAGAGTGTGCAAAGCAGTAATCAGAGCAAAGGGTGGCTATTTTGAAGAAACTAGAATATAAAACATGTTTTCAGTTATTTCACCTTTTTTTGTTAAGTACATAACTCCACGTGTGTTCATTCATAGTTTTGATGCCTTCAGTGAGAATCTACAATGTAAATAGTCATGAAAATAAAGAAAACGCATTGAATGAGAAGGTGTGTCCAAACTTTTGGCCTGTACTGTATGTGCTGATTGAAGATAGTTGTATTGAATAGTGTTTTTTTGGGTATTAATTGCATTGTTAATGTGCCTGATATTCTGGAAACCTGCCTGTGAGGTTGTGGTGACGTGTATGCACTGTCTGCCAGTCAGCCAAACTTCCACTACACCGGCTGCGCTCCGCCTGCGCTGACAGTAGACCTGGTTTCAGCTGGCGAGCTTTTAGTGCACCTTCGGCGAAGCCTTTTGGCACGAAACTGTCACTGCGCCAAGCTGGATCTGTCGACACCTCCCCCTGCTGCGCCGCCACACCCATCTCAGCGCACCTCGGTCTGCCAAACTACAAAACTGAGCACGCCTCGGGTTGCGCTGCTCGAAACTAGCTCTGCACGGGGTTCGCCACCCTGTGCCACCCTGTGCCACCCTGCGCTACGCTGGGAAACTAGAGGCCATAGGACAGACTCTTTGAAATAATTACTGGCTGCACATAAATCTATAACTGCTTCCCGATGCTGATGCAGTGATGTAATAAAGAGTGTGCTTCCTGTCTGTATCTGAATCATATGGAAAAATCACAAAGCACAGCTCAGGCACTTCACATGAAATACCTTACACATGACTCTGTCAGCAAGCTTTCTAAATGCAGTGACACTGATTCTGTTTCAGCATGATATGATTTAATATGTAACTACATATAATATCATTATGTCATATTAGAGTCTAATTGTATTCCTTCACAAAAATACAGCTCAATTCACACAGTATTTCACATGATATAAAAATAGACTCCTTGTTCCTGCTTTGAGGGCGTGGAATCCTGTGTTTCTATAGCGGTGACTAAAGTCAAGTCTGTTATTTGTGCTCCCCTTTTTTGTCCAAAGTTCAGTAACCAGCCTTGTGTCTGCTTTAGTCCACTTTATCCAACACTTGCACAACTCTGTGGTTGAAGTCCTCTGGCTGGTCGGCGTATACATAGTGTCCGGCTCCACGGACTGTCTGCAGGGACAATCGAGGACAGGATTATTAAAAACAGGAGGCAACATGCAAAGAGAAAGTTTTCACTGGAAAGCACTTCGTCTTTCTGTTATTGCTTTTATAAAACAAAGATGGACAGTTCTTGCCAAAAGAATTATGTTATTCCAATCAATGAAATAATGGACACTAATAACCCTTCAATAACACCGTAGTGAGAGTGTGTATGTTATATATATATATATATATATATATATATACATATATATATATATGCATATATATATATACAGTACAGGCCAAAGGTTTGGACACACCTTCTCATTCAATGCGTTTTCTTTATTTTCATGACTATTTACATTGTAGATTCTCACTGAAGGCATCAAAACTATGAATGAACACATGTGGAGTTATGTACTTAACAAAAAAAGGTGAAATAACTGAAAACATGTTTTATATTCTAGTTTCTTCAAAATAGCCACCCTTTGCTCTGATTACTGCTTTGCACACTCTTGGCATTCTCTCCATGAGCTTCAAGAGCTAGTCACCTGAAATGGTTTCCACTTCACAGGTGTGCCTTATCAGGGTTAATTAGTGGAATTTCTTGCTTTATCAATGGGGTTGGGACCATCAGTTGTGTTGTGCAGAAGTCAGGTTAATACACAGCCGACAGCCCTATTGGACAACTGTTAAAATTCATATTATGGCAAGAACCAATCAGCTAACTAAAGAAAAACGAGTGGCCATCATTACTTTAAGAAATGAAGGTCAGTCAGTCCGGAAAATTGCAAAAACTTTAAATGTGTCCCCAAGTGGAGTCGCAAAAACCATCGAGCGCTACAACAAAACTGGCACACATGAGGACCGACCCAGGAAAGGAAGACCAAGAGTCACCTCTGCTTCTGAGAATAAGTTCATCCGAGTCACCAGCCCCAGAAATCGCAAGTTAACAGCAGCTCAGATCAGAGACCAGATGAATGCCACACAGAGTTCTAGCAGCAGACCCATCTCTAGAACAACTGTTAAGAGGAGACTGCGCAAATCAGGCCTTCATGGTCAAATAGCTGCTAGGAAACCACTGCTAAGGAGAAGCAACAAGCAGAAGAGATTTGTTTGGGCCAAGAAACACAAGGAATGGACATTAGACCAGTGGAACTCTGTGCTTTGGTCTGATGAGTCCAAATTTGAGATCTTTGGTTCCAACCGCCGTGTCTTTGTGAGACGCAGAAAAGGTGAACGGATGGATTCCACATGCCTGGTTCCCACTGTGAAGCATGGAAGAGGAGGTGTGATGGTGTGTTGGTGTTTTGCTGGTGACACTGTTGGGGATTTATTCAAAATTGAAGGCACACTGAACCAGCATGGCTACCACAGCATCCTGCAGCGACATGCCATCCCATCCGGTTTGCGTTTAGTTGGACGATCATTTCTTTTTCAACAGGACAATGACCCCAAACACACCTCCAGGCTGTGTAAGGGCTATTTGACCAAGAAGGAGAGTGATGGAGTGCTGCGGCAGATGACCTGGCCTCCACAGTCACCGGACCTGAACCCAATCGAGATGGTTTGGGGTGAGCTGGACCGCAGAGTGAAGGCAAAGGGGCCAACAAGTGCTAAACACCTCTGGGAACTCCTTCAAGACTGTTGGAAAACCATTTCAGGTGACTACCTCTTGAAGCTCATGGAGAGAATGCCAAGAGTGTGCAAAGCAGTAATCAGAGCAAAGGGTGGCTATTTTGAAGAAAGTAGAATATAAAACATGTTTTCAGTTATTTCACCTTTTTTTGTTAAGTACATAACTCCACATGTGTTCATTCATAGTTTTGATGCCTTCAGTGAGAATCTACAATGTAAATAGTCATGAAAATAAAGAAAACGCATTGAATTAGAAGGTGTGTCCAAACTTTTAGCCTGTACTGTATATATATATATACTATATATATATATACATATACACACACACACACACACACACACATATATATATATATATATATATATATATACACATATATACATATATATATGTATTTACACACAACAAACTTCCGGGGGTCACACACCAGCGACACGATTGCAGCTACCCTAATGGAAATGTTTGACAAGTGGCAAATTCCATTGAGCAAAGTTCATGTGATTCTGAGGGACAACGCCAGCAACATGCGAAGGGCGATGGACAACATGGGAGTACATAGTTTAGGCTGCGTTGCACATACAATTCAGCTCGTTGTCAACATGGGACTTGTGAGTGCGCTGTGAGTGATTCCATTGCAAGTGGGAGACAGATTGTTGGACACTGCAGGCTGCTATGTTTACATGGCAACTCGAGCGAGACTCGAGAACTAGCACCACCACTAGACATCAGCTCGTCTCGCACGAGTTGCCATGTAAAAAGCAGGGCAGGCTAACTGACCATGGTGAGAAATAATGCTATAAAAGTGAAGTAAATTACATCTTTTCAAGTAAATTTTGCATGTCGCGGCTTCGGGGCACTTGGATTACGACAGACGAGCCGTTCTGACATTTCTGAAATGCATTAGCGGAGTTTTATTACATTTCCAAAATGTGGGTTCCATGCACTTGTAGCTGTTATTCCGGCTAGCTGTTACCCTCTGATACCCCGACGAGTTTTGTGGATTAAAAAACTACACTGGACTTCTTGTTGGCATGAGGGTCAGTAAGTACAGTCTGTATTTTCATTCTAAAGTGGCCATTTACTTTAAACATTCTTCACTAGCATATTCACGGCTGCAAGACATCCAGCTCGAGATGAACATGCAACCAAAACGCCTGCAGCAGGACGTCAAAACCAGGTGGAATAGCACCTACTTCATGATAGAGAGTCTGATGGAACAGAAGTGAGCACTGTCTGCTTATACTGCTGACCATGACCTGCCCACAACACTCACAGCAAACCAGTGGGCCTTGCTTGAGAAAGCAATGACCTGTCTTGAACCGTTTGAGGAGTTTACAAGGAAGATGAGCTCAGCCACAGCTGATGTTGTCCCAAGTGTCACCATTCTGAATGTCTCTTCCCTATGGAAACCGAGGCTGACTCTGGGATTAAAACCTTGAAAAAGACCCTCTTAGAAGCCGCGCTTTAGCACCATGGAAGATGAACCTCTGTATATGCACATTCCACGCTGCTGGACCTGAGATACAAAGACAGGTGAGACTGTAAACTTATTACATTACAGGTGTAGCTCAATAAATTAAGAGTATAGTGAAAAATTTCAATGTTTTTGTAAGTTATTTCACTTTGTGAGAAACATTATTTAAATGTAATAGAACTTATAACAGATAAATATTAAATATACAGACCTTATAGATAGATACTCCTCCGAGAACCGTCACCTTATCGTGGTGGAGGAGTTTGAGTGCCCTAATGACCCTAGGAGCTGTGCTGTCGGGGGCATTTCGCCCCTGGTAGGGTTTCCCATGGCAGATTGGTTCTGGGTGAAGGGTCAGACGAAGAACGGTTCAAAAGACCCTTCATGATGGAAAATAACAAAAGTTGGCGTACCCAGCCCGGAGGGTTACCAGGGCCCCACCCTGGAGCTAGGCCTGGGGCTGGCTCCAGGGTGAGGAGCCAGGTTGAGCGCTACCGGCTAGATATAGTCGGCCTCACCTCGACACATAGTTCCAGCTCTGGAACCCAAGTCCTTGAGAGGGGTTGGACTCTCTCCTTTGCTGGAGTTGCTCCGGGTGAGAGGCGGAGGGCCAGGGTGGGCTTTCTGATAGCCCCCAGACTCTCTGCCTGTACGTTGGGGTTCACCCCAGTGGACGAAAGGGTCCCTGCGCCTTCGGGTCGGGGAAGGGGTCCTGACTGTTGTCTGCGCTTATGCGCCGAACAGCAGTTCAGAGTACTCACCCTTTTTGGAGTCCCTGGGACGGGTGCTGGACAGTGCCCCGACCGGGGACTCTATTGTTCTGCTGGAGGACTTCAACGCTCCCATGGGCAATGACAGCAGGACCTGGAGGGGCGTGATTGGGAGGAATGGCCTGCCCAATCTGAACCCGAGTGGTGTGCAGTTATTGGACTTCTGTGCGGGTCGCAGTTTGGCCATAACTAACACCATGTTTGAGCATAAGGATGTCCATCGGTGCACGTGGCACCAGGACAGCCTAGGTCGCAGGTCAATGATTGACTTTGTAGTCGTATCATTTGACCTGCGACCACATGTTCTGGACACTCCAGTGTAAAGAGGAGCAGAGCTGTCAACTGATCACCACCTGGTGGTGAGTTGGTTCAGGTGAAAAACTCCCCAAAAACCCTTTAAAAATGGTAGAAACCTGGCCCAAACGAGCAGTGAGGGTCTGCTGGGAACGCCTGGTGGAAGAACCTGTCAAGATGATCTTCATCATCTTATTATAGGACGTGTGATTTGACATTGAGTCGAATGGGCCTTGTTCCGCTCCTGGCAACAAAGCGTGTTGCTGCACTTATCGCAGCAGCACACAGACTGGAGGAGGCCAACCAGACCCCAGCCTGCGCAGTAACCCCGAACCCACTGGTGGACACCAGACAGATGCACTTGCGTCGGGCCGAGCAGAATGGGCATGGTTGGTCTGCCTGCTAGGGGGTCCCGGGTTATGCTGCACAGCAGCGGCAGTCGCGGAGGCAGAAACTCAGGTGTGGGAGGAGTTCGGTGAGGCCATGGAGGAAGACTGTCGATCGGCTCCAAAGAGGTTCTGGCATACACACTCACGAGCGTTAGGTAACGTTAATGCTCCACTTGCTCACACTGTTAACAGTGGGGGCGGGGAGCTGCTGATGTCAACTGGGGACATTGTCGGGCGGTGGAAGGAATACTCTGAGGAGCTCCTCAATCCCACCAACACGTATTCCAGTGAAGAAACAGAGCTGGCAACACCAGCAGCCTAAGCCCGTTTCCTGGGAAGTTTTTATTCAAGTTTTTCTCGCCACCCTTTCTTGTTTTACCGACTTTATCTTCACCCTGGATACCTCAAGGCTCTGGATGTTGTAGGGCTGTCCTGGCTGACACGCCTCTGCAGCATTGCGTGGACATCGGGGGCAGTGCCTCTGGAGTGGCAGACCGGGGTGGTGGTCCCCATCTTCAAGAAAGGAGACCAGAGAGTGTGTTCCAACTACAGGGGGATCACACTCCTCAGCCTACCCAGTAAGGTCTATGCCAGGGTGCTGGAGAAGAGGCTCCAGTCGATAGTTGAACCTCGGATTGAGGAGGAGCAATGTGGTATTAGAGGAGGCCACTCTTATCTCCACCTACTCTTTACTCTTGCCAGGGTGCTGGAAGGGGCATGGGAGTTCGCCCAACCAGTCCACATGTGTTTTGTGGATTTGGAGAAGGCTTACAATGATGTCCCCAGGGGCATCGGGATTCGTCCCGAACGTCCGATGGCTATTGGACAACTTCCCTCATGAAATGCCCGCGCACATATGTTCGCTTCGTCTTTTTTCTGTGGCTTTGCTCCACAGACCCCCCAATTAATAACACGCTAAAAGAAATTAACGAGAATTAAAAAAAAACACGTGGCTAGCAGTAAGTCGGACCTGTTCCCGGTGAGGGTTGGACTCCGCCAGGGCTGTCCTTTGTCACCGGTTCTGTTCATAACTTTCATGGACAGAATTTCTAGCCAATAGCCCCTATAGGCTATACATGCATTACATTGCTGATTAAATACGTCCCTGCTCTTTGCGGATGGCGTGGTTCTCCTAGCTCCATCGAACAGTGACCTCCATTCTCCTCCGTATAGCCCCCAGTGGAGGCTGTGCTAGCCACGGTTCCCTGCACGGCTGGGATGAGAATCAGCACCTCCAAGTCTGAGGCCACGGTCCTCAGCATTGCTCAAATTACATTTAGAAACCCAGCAATCTCGTAAAATTGCCTTTCAGGTGGAGGAGATTAAGTATCTCGGGATCAGCCCTGTCCCTGATCTCCGCTTAAAGGTGCGGTCGCCAAAAACCCCAGCATGGCGGCGCCTGCACCGGCACAGGTAAGGCATTTGAGGCGGATTGCCTTGGGAGCCAGCGACAATAAGCCAATCTCCGTTGTGGTGAAAAGGAGCTATGTCTTACACACGCGTACTGCTGTTCCTACCACTTGAATCCGGGCCGCTGCGCCAACAGCCTTGTACATGGGGCGCCTGCTCTATCAGCCTTAGAGATAGGGTGAGGAGCTTGGACATTTGGACATTGGTATCCATCCAAGGGCATTTTGCCCCATCTAGTAGTGAAAAAACTTGACAAGTTGGGACTATCTCTGATTTTTTGTTAGTTTTTACCAAGCTGGTGAAGCTATTGGTTTATTTAGCTGCTTTTGTAATGGATGTTTAATTCTCATTTGCACTAAACTATTCTAAAGAACTCATTGCTGTTTATTTTGAATGTCTACCAACCAAGCTAGTGAAGCCATTTTAGCTCCTTTGTTATTTATTTAATATTTATTTTATTTTATTTTATCTTACATTGGATTTTGAGTCCCTAATTGCACTGACTGAACCATTTCAAAGAGGTTTTGTTCCCATTTATTTTTACATGTTGTTTGACCAAGGCAGTCAAGCTATTGTTTGTTTTTCTCAGTTTTAGTGCCTTTATTTTACATTGGGTTTTATATTCATTATTGGACTGAACCAGGAGAGGTTTTGTTATATTTTTACATGTTGCTTGACCAAGCTAGTGAAGCTATTGGTTTATTCAGCTCTTTTTGTGTTTAATGTTAAATTCATTTTTGCACTAAACTAAACCATTAGAAAGAGCTGACAGTTTATTTTGAATGTTTATCAAGCTTGTAAAGCTATTGGTTTATTTAAGACTGTTGCACTGGTGCACATTTATTAAATAAATAAGTAATTCCATACATTTATATCTCTTTATTTGTTTTAAAAAAAATTAGAAAAGAAATGTTTAAGCCAAGTGTCGACTTATCTGTCAATAAAGTCTAAGTCGAGTTGACGTCATCACATTGACACGGCGGAGGAAAGTGAAGTATCTCCACACATGTGATGTGTGTCTGTCAGTCTCAAGGCCTTTCTCTATCACACGGCAGGGTAGGTGTAAAATGTCCGTGAAAAATCCCTGCGATGTGAAAAATACATGCCGAGCATGCCGCAGCAGCCCGGTTCGACTCAGCCTGTGGCCCCTGCTGCATGTCATGCGGACGTTAGCTTTGAGTCCGCGGACCTCAGCATGCAATGGGGTCACCCCCATGCATGCATATATATATATATATATATATATATATATATATATATATATATATATATATATATCATATGTCTGGTGTGGTAGACCCCTGCTTCTATTGATCTTGTACTAAGTGCCCACTCTTGTGCTGCGATGATTAGTGCCTTTGTGCTGTCTTTCAGTCCAGCATATTTTGGGGCAATTTTGGCCCCAGCGATCTAAAAATGGGAATCCTCCTATTCTTTTTCATTAATTTGTCATTGTGTAGACACAGATCACCCCTTAGCAGCTCATCTTTGGGGGCCATCTTCCTGATGTATTCCTGGATCTTCGTTGTTTCGTCCTGGACAGTGGCTCTGACGCTCATCAGTCCTCATCCCCCCTCGCTATGCTTAGTTTACAGTCTCAGGGTGCTGCACTTGGTATGAAACCCTCTATGCATTGTGAGAAGCTTCCTTGTCTTGATATCAGTGGCCTCTATCTCCTCTTTTGGCCAGTTTATTATACCAGCAAGGTATCTGATGACTCGCAGGGTGTACTTGTTGATGGCTTGGACCTTGTCCTTTCCGTTCAGCCAACTTTCCAGGACCTGCCTTACTCCGTGTCGGTATTTTGCTGTGGTTGACTTCCTTGCGGCCTCTCTATGGTTCACATTTACCTGCAGGACCCCAAGGTATTTGTAGCTGTCCTGAACATCTGCAGTGCTGCCTTCTGGTAGCTAAATCCCCCAGTTCTGATCATCTTTCCTCTCTTTAACACCATCTGACCACACTCATCTAGTCCAAATGACATTCTGACATCATTGCTGTAGATCCTGGTGAGGTGGATCAGTGACTCAATGTCTCTCTCACTCCTGGCATACAGCTTAATGTCATCCATGTCAGAGCATGAGTTGTTTCAAAACTTGGGGCAATTTTGGCCCCGAACATGGCTTTGGGGGCATTCTTGGATAAATTATGCGGGCCAAATGGCTTGGTTCTGTGCATTCTTTGTTCCACTCCGCTCCATCATAAATTTTATCCCCACTAGTGAGCTACGCTAGCTTACGCTGCTTATAATCTTCTATTCACAACTCAGGACCGCTGCTTATCTCACAAAGCGGCAGGGGACATCCCATTGTTCCGACCATATTAAACCCATTGTTCCGAAGTCCCGTTGTTCTGAAATCATCATGATGCCCTGTAGTTAAGGTCTGGTTAGGTTTAGGCACAAAAACCACTTGGTTAGGGTCAGGAAAAGATCATGGTGTGGGTTAAAATGAAAAAGAAAGTGGCAAACACATAAGCCGTGAGCCTGCTTTGCCTCAAGCCTTTCCCAGCTGACTGATAAAAGCCACGTGAAACAGGTACAGGAAATGAATCCGTAAGTCTGAAAGTGGGCTGTCTTGGTTTAACAGAGGTCTCTGGTGAAGTGTCACAACACACATGCTCAGTGGCGTGCACAGACTTTTTGAAGGGCAGGGGCGAAAAGAAAAAAAAAGGCACCTTAGCGCACATTTTGGCTCCCAGGAGGGCACTTCGGTGTGTATTTTGGCTCCCAGGAGGGCACTTTAGCGAGCGTTTTTCAACAATTGGGCCATGAGGGGGGGTGACCGCCCCTCCTGCCCCACCCCGGGCACTTGTCTGACTGAGAAGCCATGGACACTAGCCCTTAATTATGTGTGACTCAAAGCCTTAATAAAATGTCAACAGGTGAGTTTTAAAAAAATTCACCGAAATTAGCTGTAGAGACCATAATAACAGGAGGTTATGGTGTTTCACTCTTTTCTCTCTATGGCACTTGTATCTTGACCAGTAGCCTACTTTTGTTGCGTTGCTGATCCTCTATGGTACACAAATACAGTAATAAATTTTAACCCTTTGGGTCCCAGGCCTTTTCTAGGGTATTTTTACTGCCTCGGAACAATGCTACGGCACCAATAAAACATGAGCTTGTTACATTCTTACATGTATCTCACCATAGCAAGTTGGAAGCAAGGTACCGCTGCTTCTCTTCTCAGTTTCTTTTCTGAAGTACACAGTAAAAAATAGTGTGGGTGTGCGCAGGTGCAAAGATGCATTCTGGGTGGGGCATATATGAAAAGGAGACTCTCTGATAAGGCTCCGCTCCACCTTTTGAAAAAATAGCCGCTCCTCGCTCAACACTGACCTGACCTGAACGTTTTTGTTGTTCCATGTAAAGGAGGTGACTGATGGTTGCTCCACTTCAGAACCGGTATCTGTTGCCACTCTTTGGCTGAGTTGGCTGAGGGGGTTCAGGCCTATGCAGAACAGTAGCGCGGACAGTGCATCACCTTGGTATATGCCACACTTGATGGTAACTTGTGTAACTGGCTTTGAGCTGGCCTCCAGAGTCGTTCTCCACAGCCTCAGTGAGTTCTTGATGAAGGCTCTTAGTGTCCTGTTGATGTTGTACATTTCCAAGCATTCTAGTATCCATGTGTGTGGCACTGAGTCGAAGGCTTTCTTGTAGTCAATCCAGGCAGTGCACAGGTTGGTCTGCCTGGTCTTGCAGTCTTGGGTGATATATATTGGGGGCATTTTGGGCATTGGGGACGTGTCCCCTCAATGTATATGGTGACTACGGCCCTGTCATGCTTGCTTGTATTGGGCCATGTGCCTATTCATCTTAGCAGCTATGATGCCTGACAGGAGCTTCCATGTTGTAACTGACCGGTAGTTGGTTGGGACTTCGTCCCTCTGGGGATCTTCATGATCAGGTTTGTCTGTCCTTGGGTCAACCACTCTGGATGGGTCCCATCTATCAGCAGCTGGTTCATTTGTGCTGTGAGGCAGTCATAGAGTGCAGTAAGTTTCTTTCGCCAGTAGATGTGGATCATGTCAGGGCCCAGTGCTGTCCAGCTCCTCATACCTGATACCCTTTCTTGAATGTCTGCCAATGTAATAGTAAGTGGCTCTTGTTCTGGGAGATTGGTGTGGTCTGCTCTTAAATCACCTGCCACTTAGCATTGGTGTTATGTAATGCCTCCTTCTCCCATATTCTCCTCCAGTATTGTTCAGTTTCAGCCATGGGTGGATACACTTCTGTGTTGTTACCTTGCCACTGAGAGTACACTTTGGATGGTTCGATGGAGAACATCCTATTTATTCTCCTGGCTTCTGGTTTCACTCATCCTGAGGTGGGCTAGCAGCATTATGGACCTTGCATAAGAGTTCAGACTGGATATGTGTTACCTGCCCTGCTCTTGTCACCCTGTCACATGATGACACCTGAGCCAACTCTATTTGTTGTTGATGAAGACCATAAGAGACAGCTGAAAGCTCAGGAAGTGCATCTTTGAGATGAAATTCTCACATTTTTATGCCACATTTTTTACTATGTGTGACATTATTAAAGTGTACTTCATAAAAAATACAAAAAAATAGGGACGGCCCATAGCTCACCTGGTAGAGTCTGTCATTTGCAGTGGTCGGGGTTGCAGCCTTTTGCTACATGTCATCCCCCCTCTCTCACCCACCTTTCCTGTCTATTACATTTTAATATAAGAACAGTTCCTTTTAAAACTACACACAACACAATGTCAGCAGTAGAGAATCACTTGATCCCGTTTTTAAGTCTGTCTTACATCTCAGTGGTTCTATGAAACATATGAATCTAACTCGTGCTGACTTTAAGTTGATTAGTGGGTCCAGTGGCAGGAAAGGATTATCCACAGCATGCAGCCATTTTAGCATGTCTTTTTCTTGGATTAAAGGAAAAGGAACTATTTTGTCAGACAGCTGAACCGTAAACTTCCATTTTAGCATGGAAGTAAAAGGCTGTATGTAGAAGGTCGAAAGTTGTAATGATGATAATTAAGAGTCTGACTATATGTCTGCAACACTATCAAAAACTCAGGTGTACACAGACACAGCTATTCCCTCCAGGAAACATTTTGTTTTCCCTGGAAATAAATAAAGTCCAAAGTGATATCCCATACATTTCACTTGTCTTCCCCCAATAATAACCACAGCCTTGTTACTAAACTCCATCAATAGAATGCAAATAAATACATTAATGCACAGTTTTACCTTCTATCAATTAGAATAAAAAAAAAAATCAATCAATCAATTCTATTTATAGAGCCCAGTATCACAAATCACAATTTGCCTCAGAGGGCTTTACAGCATACGACATCCCTCTGTCCTTTGGACCCTCACAGCGGATAAGGGAGAAACACACGCAAGCCTAAGATGTGGTAAGATACGATATTCCTCAGGAAGAGCAACTGAGGAGGGATCCCTCTTCCAGGACGGACAGCAAGCAATAGATGTTGAACAGAACAGATCAACATGATAAATTAACAGTAATCCGTATGACACAAGAACAACAATATAACACTATATTTTTCCTCACATTAACACATAAAAGCAGAGGGGGTCCAACATGAATTAAGAGTTACAGCGACATGAAGTCACTTCCCTCTACCTCATCCGAAAACACCATGGCCCTCATTTATCAATCTTGCGTGGAAATGGGTGCAGATCTGAGTGCAGGATTCATCTTATTATAGGACGTGTGATTTATGAAACGTTTGTATCTGACCAGTCCCAACGTACGAATGATCAGACCTCGATAAATGTGGTGGCTGAAATCGATCGTCATTAGCATGTCACAATTCTTTACGTTTAGGTCAAGAAAAAGTGGTCAGACTTAAAACCTTGGATTACCGACAAGCTACGGTTCCGCTGTTTCACGTGATATGTGTAGCATCTTGCTATGACGAACGGTCGCGAGAAAAATCCATGACCCTGATGGGGACCGAGGAAAGAATCTCCTCACTAATTGGGTCAGAATCTATCTCTGGCATAAGTGGTGGTGGTGGAGACACAGATGCACTTGCGTCGGAGCCGGAGCAGAATGGTAACTAACAGCCCTCCCTTTGCTTGCATTGTAAAATCGGACACTTAATTTAACCCTGACAGTACACTATTGTCCAAATAAATAGGCTCACACATGATACACAGGTACACATTTTTATTGTTTCGTTTAAATGCTGTTTCAGAGCCAGGCACCAGCGGCATGGCGTCCAGGTCTTCTCCCCAGAGCGGTCCCACCGAGCCAGAACAGGCATGAAAATGGGTCAGGGGTGAAAAGGGTGAGAAGGATACGAGACACAGCACCTGCTAGGGGGTCCCGGGGTTATGCTCCTCAATTGTTTTTTTTGTGGAAAAATGAGCTTCTAAATGCTCATATCTGATTTCTTTTAGATTTACTCTAGTGGTGATCACATGCGGAATTATAAAATTGCACAAAAACAAAAGTATGAATGTATAATTAAGTGCAAATAAAGTATCTTTACATGTTCACATATGTTGTATAAGAGACGAGACCAGGGGCAGACTGGGACACAAATTAAAGCCTGGGACATTCAGGTGCACCGGCCCATACACCAACCCACACGTTTCTACCTATAATCTTCTATATGCTTGTACACAGTACACAAACGCTGTCCTCAGAATCAACTGCATAAGAAAATCAGCAGTTATTGTTTAATTCCAGACTATAAAATAAATGCAATAATGAATTGGCCACAAATGGCTATGTGCTTATTATTTAACTTAAAATAGGAGCATATAACTCTATCCTAATGCATCTAATTTTATGCACAATAAAATTGGCTGCTCTGTCCTGCCCAGCCATGCTCTTGTATTACATAACCCCAGTTTATATCTCCATGGCTCACAGCCACGAACTAAGGAGGTATAAATTGGGCAATAGGCCCTATAGTCAACTTTAAATCAACTTATTACTACAACAAAAAAATCCCACTTAGTACTACTAAAAAGGTTTTCCTCTGGCTAAAATGTAGTGCATAGTAGGCTATGCCTTCGCATTGCACCTGTCGTCATATTTCTGGTCTCATCCTCCTCCTCATCACAACTGGGGTTAGTCTGTCCCTCAGCTTCAACGTCCTTGGGACTGGGAGCACCACCTAATGTTAACTGCATGCATCCACAGGAAAAAAGCAAGCACATATTTTCTTTTAGTACAGGTTTAAATTATAGGCTAGTAGGCTAGTTGGCCTCTTGAAACGGACACCTAGAAGAAATATGCAATTTGCCAAAGCCAACCTTGCTCATTACACACTCACGAACGTTAGGTAACGTTAATGCTCCTGCTATAATGGCACTGTTGGCTCCAGCTCCATCTCCATCGTTGGCAACACCAGCAGCCTAAGCCCGTCAACCAATGCCATGGCCAAACAGGTTGGATATTTTGGAGCACTTGCTGCCTCTTCTTGTACAGAAGTTTTTTTATTCAAGTTTTTTCTGCGCCACCCTTTCTTGTTTTACCGACTTTATCCATGTTTTCTGTCTACGGTCAAACTAGCCTCGTCTGCCATGAGTATAGACTGATGAGTACAGCTGAGCCAATCAGATTTCAAGAAAAATGAGAGCCTCTTTCGTATTAGAGGAGGCCACTCTTATCTCCTCCTTCAAGCATCAAAACACAAGATTGCCACCTACGTTCCCTCTGAACATCTCACAGCAAACAAACAACATGGGAGAGACACACATTGCAGTACTGACAGCTAGCAACTAGCTTGACATTCACTAGTCTCACCGGGCCAGCCCCACCGGCCCACTTGGTCACTGCCCATCCGCCATTGACAACTGAGACTGACCTGAATAAAATGTTTAAATGACTAAACGTTGTCCATTGTCTGTACTGACTATCCCTTTAGCCAATAGCCCCTATAGGCTATACATGCATTACATTTCAGATTAAATACTGTAGAGCACTTACATGACTGTAAGGTGTACTTTACATTTTAGAAGCGATGAATGAGGTCCTGCATTGGTTCATCTGGCTGCGCTGGCACATCAAACGGCACTCCATTGTCTAAAGCAATATTGTGCAAAACAGGACAGGCCAAAATAATGTTGCACACCTTTTCTGGGGTATACAGCAGCGTTCCCCCCGCTGGTCCAAGACAGAGCGACTTGCCTTTGAGCAACCCGAAGCAGCGCTCCACCGTGATCCATGTGCGTGTGTGCGCACTGTTAAACCTGCGCTCCTGCTCTGTGGCAGGGTTTACCAGCGGGGTTATAAGGTATTCTGTGAGGGGATAACCTTTCTCACCTAGAACAAGAACCATACCAAAATGTTAATTATTTAATAGCCTACTTTGTTTAGATTTATTTAATGCAGTTTACCTACTTATCAAGGAGATGACTTCGGCTCTGCAGTGCGCAGTCCTGTAGCCGTGTGCCCTAGCTACTGTTATGGAATATAAATGAGTCTTGTGTCACCTCCGGCCACTTGGCTACCACATTTAGTAGTGATAGCCTGGCATCACAAATTACCTGTACGTTAATAGAGTGGTAATTTTTGCGATTGATGAATGCGTAATCATTCATGGATGCTTCAGATGCCATGAGTGCAATCGATTGCTCAAATTACATTTAGAAACCCAGCAATCTCGTAAAATTGCCTTTTGATCACAGATTGCTGGGCATCATTGTATGGGAACCGAATGTAATTTTGGGAGAAGGACTTGATTGCTGCCAACACTGCTGGCATCATCCTGCTGATAGTTGGCTGGGAGACCCCACCTTCTTGTTTCCCTCTTTAAGCGGGCTTCTAAATTGTGGCATAAATCAATGATTACATGCCTTGGGAGCCGAAAGCGACAATAAGCCAATCATCACTCTCCATGAGGAGATCCCTGCATGTCCCTGAAAACTTGCTTATGTCTTACACACGCGTACTGCTGTTCCAACACAGGCAAATCTGCCATTGTCAATATCTGATAACTGTCAAAGCTCTTGTTTAAATAGGGGAGTGGATAAACCAACCACAGTGCACATATAGATCATCTTACCAGATGCTTTTGATTGCTTGAAATTGTGTCACACCCAGGCTTTGATCGAAAACACCAAAAACAAACAATTAGAGAATTTTGCCACTGAGTTCCTTTGCAAACACAGATTTCTGTTTGTATACGTCAAATTTTAGAGTATAATAATGTATAGGCCTATCTATTAAATGTATAGTTGTCATGTTTAGGCTGTTTAGCCTATCATATTTTTTATTTTCCAAAAAAATAAGTATCAGTGAGAACGTAGGCTATTTTATTTTATTTTATTTTGTTTTATTCGTTTTGAGAATCCTTTTTTAATATGTACTGAATATGTGGCTGCTTATGCTTAGATGACAAGTTTGAGGTTTGTTTCATAATTATTTTCAGACTCAGCCAGATTTTGCTGTGCTGTACCGCAAATCCACACTGACTCAAACTTGCGTACATGAGCTGAGACCTGACGTGAGATTTGATAGTAGCGTGCCCTCATGTCCAAATTGATAAATGCCGAGCCTTGTGTGGAAATGGTCGTGCACACAGTTTTCTGCCGTAAGTTCGTTTGATAATTGAAGGCCCATGAACTTACTACGATCTCCACATGAGAGTGTGGCCTCATCTGTTTGATGGTGCTGCCTGAGTTGCTGTCTATGCTGGAGCGGGATCCATAGATGATGGTGATGGGGATCTTAGGCTGAAGCTGGTCCATTCTTTGTAGCATCGGTCTCATAGCCCAACCGTAGGGAATGGTCATATTCTTAAAGGCGGTTTCCCCACTGTGACCATACAAAAGAAAATCTAATTCAGATGTTGATCACAGAGCACACCTTAAACATTAACTAATGACTGAAACAAAGGTAATAGCTAAACTGATTTCATGGCAGTCACAATATGGCTCAACAGGGAGACAGAAACAGACCTGGGGGTTTGCACATTCAGATGGTAGATGTACTCCGACACAGTGTTGTCACTGAACATGGAGGAGAACTTCCTCTTGAAGTCCGGTCTCAGAGTCTGGACCAGAATGGGCCCTGCAGGGGCCACAAAGGAGAAGCTCAAGGGTCAAAATCAAGCATGTAGCCAGTAAGGGATGATGATGCTTCATTACATGTGACAGGATTATTAGCAACAGGGAGGACTGTTGGGCACAAAAGAAACCAAGCTTTCACTTGGTTTCAATCACAACAATAAAAAAAAAAAGCTGTAGTTGCTATTATGTGCTCATCATATGTTTTTAATCTGTAGTCACACTACTTGTCTGCATGTTAAGAAAAAAATATAAAATATTTGTGGTGATCTTAGCTAAAATAGCAAACCATTTTTTCTCTTTTTTTTGGGCATTTTTTGCCTTTAATGGATAGGACAGTTAAGTGTGAAAGGGGGAGAGAGAGAGGGGATGACATGCAGCAAAGGGCCACAGACTGGACTTGAATCCGGGCCGCTGCGCCAACAGCCTTGTACATGGGGCGCCTGCTCTACCACTAAGCCACCGACGCCCCTAGCAAACCATTTTAACCATGCACTCTTTTGTCTTTACAGAGCTTTTCATATTTGTCATTCATTATCTCTCTGTATGCTACAGGTGCTCAGCTACTCTTTTGTTCCTCTAATTTAATACTTCTCATTTAAATATGCATTTCATTAGCTCTGTCATGTTTGATACTTCTCTAGTTGCTCTACTCTTAATTGTCTAGCGTCCATTTCACTGTATCCTTCTGTGCTGCAGCCACTGCTGAGATCATTAATACCATTATTTAACACTCATGTGCTGGCTGGGCTTGGCTTGGTTTGGCTCGGCACTTCAGCCCAGCGCAGCAGGGATTTGCGTCTACATTACAACAGGGCTACCTGCTTGAAGTTGTGTCTTTATTGATGATGGCTTGTCTAAAATGATGACGTTTAAAAGCAGTGGGCTGATCCACGGCTAAATTGGCTGCAAGTGTTTCTCTATCACACGGCAGGGCAGGTAAAAGAAGTTTGCATGTTGGAGGTGAGCTGTGTTGGAGGTGAGCTGTGGTGTATGCAGGTCTTCATCTAACATCTCACTGTGGCTGTTTCTGCTTTTACTCTTCTTCCCTGTGGTATTAGACTTGTTTTTAGAAAAGAAAAGCTGGGGCGTCGGTGGCTTAGTGGTAGAGCAGGCGCCCCATGTACAAGGCTGTCCCGTGACATTCAGTTAGAAGTTACAAAAGTACTGAGAGCTGAACATACAGTCTTCTTTTCTCTCTGGTCTCCTGTATAGACAGTGGTGAGTGGAGTCAAAGATACTCTATAACAAAAAAATGTGTGGCCGTGGCCGTGGTCTACTGTCCCGCTTATCCCGTGAAAAACATCGATCTGCAGAGCCAGAGACAGGGTATGAAATTAACAAAATATTTTGGGGGCAATTTTGGCCCCCGCGGTCTAAAAAATGGGGGCATTTTCAAAATGTTTGGGGGCCATCAAAAAATTGTAATTATGTGTCTTCACTCTTCAGTAGAAACCACTATAAATGAAATAAATAATGGGTTACATAAAGTTATGGCTGCAAAATATCACTCAGATTTCCTATAATTCAACCAGTTTAAATGTGATGATTTAACCATTAATCTACTGATAGCAGTACTAATGTTTCACCACATTACAGTTACTGTTACTGTTAAAAAGGCCAAATTACTATAAATTCCTTAGATGCAATCCTGGAAGTAAGTTAACTTAAAATTTAACATTCATTCTACCTTAATTTTTCATTAATTTGTCAGATCACCCAAGAAATGGTTAATTTATACTTATGGTACAGCAAAGCCCCCTCCCCTTTTCTGTCAGATTACTCTCACGTAATCAGTGCAATCTTGTTGATTATGTCTGGAAAATGAGTTGTAGATGTGACGGTAAATTAATTTAATGAAAATAAAATTATACTTTAATGTCAGATTGTAATACTGTTAAAAATATAAATAGATATGCCCGTGGCCCTTGCTAATTTCTGACACTGGCCAGAGAGCCTACATACAGCCACGGTTTTAGACATAGTACACATGCACAAGTTCCAGACAACCAGTTTTATGTTGTACAGACAGAGACTGATAAAATGTATCTCTAAGATTGTTCTTGTAAAAATAATATTAGTTTTGGTTCACAATTGCCGGTTTTAAATGGAATTAGAAACTTTTCCACTTGCAAGCTTCACTAGCACTAGTGAGCTACGCTAGCTTACGCTGCTTATCAACTCCTTGATCACTGATCTTTACAGAATATACTATTGTATTATTAAGCAAAGAAACTCAAGTTTCATTTTGGTTTTAACTTCTGATTTATGGTTTCACATATAAGTTTATCCATTTGGAAAGCGACATCCGCAGCACTGCAGTGAAACCAGCCTGACAGTTCAGCACCACAGAGAGAAAAGATTTTGTGCTGCCAGATCTCGTGAGAATGGGTTGTTGAGATAGAGACATGTCTTGAAAATTTGTCTTCTGAAAAATGCCATTTTTGTGCCAGAATATTTGGAAGATATGTGGCTTGTGAAAACTAGGTCCAATGTTTACTTTGCTGACTATGGAGTTAAAGAACTGGTTATAATCTGTACTCACGTGTCCCATTGGAATAAACAGAGACAAGTGGGCTGTCTTGGTTAACCTGTTGTTTGTACCAGGCTGTAAACATATTTATTTCTTCGTAAAGATGGGCTTTACTTTTAAGCTCATATCACAGTCATTATAAAGGCTACATACACATGCTATATCTTATTTTTTTTCAGGACAATTTGTGCTATCTAGATTTGCCATATTTTCATGTCCTTCTATGTGCCTGTATTTTATATCAATTTTTATATCAATGAAAAAAAAACAAATACATGTTACTAAATTCTTACATATTATGCGAAATCTTGACTTACTTCTCTGTGCTGCTCTTTGTTTTTCAGTTTCAGTCATGCATAATTAGGCTAAGTGGCTGGTCTTGTCATACAAAGTTTGATGGAGTGTCAATTGGACAATATGGAGATATTTGCATCTTGAAAGCTGGACTACAAATGTGGATAGACAGGGAGAAACACACGCAAGCCTAAGATGTGGTAAGATACGATATTCCTCACTATATGAAGTGACTGATAACAAGATCTGTATAAGGGATTGTAAAGAAATCATCCAAGAGTATGTGTGTGCAAAGCTGTATGAAAGCTTTGTTATACATAATTTTAGTGTGACTTTATCATTTTTTTTCACTGTGAAAAAGAGAAGAACTGGTGTGAGGGTTAACATGGGGCTCTAGGGGGATTGACTGGCTTCTGGAACCAACCTCAAGTGGCCATTAGAGGAACTGCAGTTTTTGGCACTTCCATGTTGGCTTCATTTTTCAGCCCCAGAGGTTACTGCTTGGTTTTAACTGATCATGGACAGACAAATCGGCGCAGCATGGTTTGACCTGGCACAGTCAAAAGTGGTACTGGAGAACAGACAGAGAGACAGACAGACAGGCAGAGTTACCCAGTGGTCCAACCAGTCTCAGGCCAGCCAGGGGGTTGAAGGGACTGAACAGGGCCCCTAGGGCTTTGATCCATACCGGGATGGGACGGTCTGCCTCTACTATGTACGGGCGCTCAGGAAAACCCCAGGGCTCCACCAGCACTATGTGCTTCACTCTGTAGGCCAGAGACAAAGACATTAAATACAGATTCACCTGCTATTTGGGTAATCACACGGTCTCACAAACATAGCTGAACATGAAATTTGGAACATTTTGGGAAATTCACTTATCTCTTTTCATGCCACAAGTTACATGAGAAGATGGATACCATTCTGATGTTTGCTAGTGATATCAATGTTCTCACTGAACTCTCACTGAAATAAGAATATTTCCCAAAACATCTAACGTTTAACAATAAATATAGGAAATTTTATTTTGATTTAATTACCTGCAAAATATCTCTTGCAGCATCACAATCTACAACTTTGTTTTTACAACCTGGGTCTTGTGTGCATCATATATTAAGTTAAGACAATATTTCACACACTCTGTCAGAACAGATACAACAACTGTGTCCACTGTGAGGAGTAGCATAAACAATCAGACAGGTTGGTAAAGAGTAACTAAACACCAGATTTTTGGATGAACTGCCTCCTTGCTAGAAATGAAAAGTATCAGAAATGGGCAGGGCTGGGACAGGGGCTAGGACATGCCCCGTCACTCCATCGTGCTGCCTCCTGATCCGCAGCACCTCCCAACCCCCTGCACACACAAAATAAAATCAATCCAATCAATAACCTATGCTTGACAGTTGAATAGCTCTGCAATGCATGATGAAAAAAGTTTCCTGCTTCCAAGCTGTGCTTTTGAACATGTGTCCATTCCCATTTATATTCCTTTAATCCATAAGGGTCCACTGATTAAAAGAATCAAAAAGGTTTTTCATGAAAATTCATCCTAGTTGTGAATAATGTTTTAACAGGATAAAGAGTGGTGGTGTCATTGAATGAATGATACATTTTGATAGTTATTCCATAGTCAAATTTTTATAGAAGTAATATTCATAGTGGTTTAAATGAACAATTTGATAGGATATCCTATCTTCGTTGAGCAAGAGTTTTGTGTGGAAGGAATTAAAAGTCTGTCCCACAGAGACATCTGTCCCAGAAATATACCAGTTGAATTCACTGACAAACAAAACAAACAAAAACCTGGGCTATTAATCAAAGTTTTATGGTAAGTGACTGACTGACTGACCACTACTGACCACAATCTGCAGAGTCAGGAGACGAGGGGGTCAATCGGTGATGAAAGCTGCCTCACTTTACGTCACCTGGCAACAGATCAGCCAATAGCAAAATTTAATTGCAACAGCTAGGTTGCGATGTGTAGAGGGCAGTCACTATGCATATTTATAATACAATCTGTGGAATTCAAATGCTTTGTACACAAATGTTAAGATTTGGACCTGAATCTATCAACAACACTAATTAATACATATGTTGGTTTCAACTGAAAAAAAGTGGTTTGGAGGTTTAATTATTCTTTAAAATTGAATTATGTGTGCTGTTGTGTGCTGTGAACACACCAGAATGATCCGTTGGAAGCATCTTTTGTGTTGTAAAACTATTTTCTGCCTTTGCTTTTGCTTCTGGCTAAAGTCAGTTTAGGTTCACAATAACCCTTTAGATTCATAAGCCTAAACTGAACCAGCTTCAACTGTTGTTCTCCCAAAGTAAAGTATCTATACCAAATATTGTGCAAAAATATTCACAGTAATGCCAGTGAGCCTCCTTGCTGGTTAACCACAGCTGAGGAAAAACAAAGTACATAGATGACACCTTCGGGTACATAAAGCAGGCGATTTACTGCTTCTTTTTAATATCACATATTAAGCTGTGACCAAAAACATCATTACACTGTAATGGGTGTTTTCATGTTGTTTTTTCTGAGACCATGTATCCACATCTTCAGTTTGACCTCCAGATGAAGTGTTTTGGATTATTAAGCTTAACTGATGGTTTGTTACAACCTGTCCGATCATATGACTTCTCGCCTTGTCTGACTTTGCTGTAGCAATGTTACCACGCTCAAATCTAACAATTACTTTGGCAAATACAACGCTATCATAACCAATAGGAATGATGGTTAAAGTTATGAAAAGAAGTTGGAACAAACCAGAATTATATTTCACGGATGAATTAATACTAGTAATTTATTTTTTTGTTTACAGTTATCACTCATCATCCTCACATGCTCTACACACAGTACAAAATATCTTTAGGCCCTTAATTTGTAAACTTTTATGTTGTCTTGGAACTAAACAGTAAAGTGTCTCTTTTCAGCCCTGATGAGGACATACCAGCCCTCATTTACAAAGCAAACAAAGAAGAGAAAACTGGGCGTGTGGTTATTTTAATGCAAAGCTCAGCATGTATGACCATGGACGTGACCGGAGGCTACAATCAAATCTCACATCAGGTCTAAACCATGTCTGTATTAGCAAACCTAGATACAGCCTTGGCGGCAGCGCTCCGCTCATTCCTATGAAACTTCCTCAGTAGCGCATGAAGTCCAAATCACTCTATTTCCATGGTATGAAATTACCCTTATGATTGACCCTGCCTCCACATCATTGGGCCCATAGAGCAGGTGCACTAGAGACTTACGGCTGCTGAGCATGCCCAAGCGAAGCTGCACGGCCAACTTCTGGTTTAGGACTCGGCTAGCTTGAATGGGGTTAAAATAATGTAATCTTGTGGTCTAATCTAATCTTCTAGACTTTCTAAATGTTATTGGACTGAATGGATTAAATCTCGATAGTGGAATGAGTCCTTTCGCAGGGATTTTTACATTTATAAAAATGATCCACTTATTTATTAATGTCTTTTTACCAATGTGTAAAAGTCTTTTTGGGTCCAATGGCTTCACGTGATAGACCCCGGAAATTGTAGTACCGCCATTTGGCATTTACACACAGTCCGGTGCACTTCCTAGGGTCCTCGTCGCCTGTTTTTTTTTTTTTTAACACTGATAAGCCAATGCATGTTTATATCATTTATCATTAAAGCATCTTTAAAAAGAAATACATAAACCATACAACAGTGTAATTATTTAAATACTAGTAGCCAAAGCGATTAAATTTTTGCCATTGACAGACAGAGACTGAGACACAGGTGGTGCGTTTGTGTCTCCTGCACCACCACTGCCCGAAACTGAAGCAGACTCAGTATGCGTGGCCACATTCTCCTTGGTCTGGGTCAATTATAAGCTTTTGTATGAATATCATAACAATGTCAAAATAATACAATATATGGGCTAATATTATCTATATATGTAAGCTTTAGGTTGGTAAATATCAAAGGATGTGTGAATTAAATATTCCAACCTCGAGTTCAAGTATTTACTGCAACACCATTGACCACAGCAGTGATTTATTTCCATACTGTGTTTTTCCGACTTCCTTTAAAGCCACTTTTCAGGCTACCAGATAGAATCAGTTGGTTAAATTGGATCTGTGACGTCAGTGTATTCATTTCTAGCATAGTCATAAACTCTAGGCTGGAGGCCTCTAAACCCAGAATATATTGGGGCAGGATATTTATTGGCTATCGTTTTCAGCGGCCACATTTATTAACACCTGATCATTTCTACGCTGTGACTGGTGAGATAAGAACATTCCATGAATCACATGCAATTCTGTGCTCAGATCTGTGCTGATTTGTATGTTAGATTGACAGGGCCTCTGTAAATTTCTGATTAAAAGCTTCTCGTGTTAGAACTTAAAGGGTTTTTGGAGTACTGAGATAACAATAAGAAGCATTTTTTTCAGCATTACTGATGAAGGGGGGTGATAAGAGATTGAAGAAATTTTATCAGACGTCCCTTGGGAAGATCCAGGTGCCCCCTGAAGCACGGAGAGGATTCGGGACAGATGCAGTCCAGTGGGAGGACACTGCTGTTAACAGGCTGCCAGCACCTTCAGGCACATTGCTATAACTATATCATGTACACATGCTGGGCATGTTTCACTATGGTCATGTTAACACAAAAGGGAACAATAATTATTCAATTTTAAGTCATTCTTCTCCTTCTGGGGAGGGTCTGTTTCTCTCTTCTTTTGTCTAAGAACATATACTGACTGACTGACTGACCACATGTGGTGAGGCATACATATTCCAACACACACACACACACACACACACACACACACACACACACACACACACACACACACACAGATTGTGGATTTGTGTGTTTAGTTTTGCTTTGCTATATTGTGAATAATTCTCTTGAATAATACATGCTGTCTGTTTGACAAGAGTGAATAAAAAATACCAATCCCTGCTATATCAAGATTTCCAAAATCCTCCAACCCCTATATTGATACAGTAATTTTGATTATAGTTATTTTAATTATTAATCAGTATTCCAAAATTAATAGTTTAGTGTATTTTATTAGTCTGATGTAATTGATTGGATAATATTTTATCCTTTTTCAAAAGTGGTGCCCCACAAGGTGATTTAATGTACATTAAAATCATACTATTTGATATAATTACTAATTATTTATTTAAGAGTTCAGTAGAGGGTGAAGCCTATCAGAGGTAGAACTATTTGAAAATTGATTCATTCTTCAAGTTATTCTGTCTTCCCAGTGTAAGGATTCTTCTGTCTTTCTTTTAAAGCGAATAAAAAACTTTGGGTTGTGGATAGGGCAGGAATTCTACGAGGGCCTTGAGGGCCATGGCCCTCGTGCCCTTGAAAAAAAATATCTGCCCTAAGGCCACAGTGGCCTTGATGCTCTGCCCGCACTGCCCCAGGTGATTTTGCGGTTTTCTCCTCTGCCTCTTTCCTGTCAACATGGCTTTGACACACTGCATCTTTTGAGAAAAATAATGCGATGACAGTCTGGATTCTTATTGGGCAACATCAAATGAGACGATGCGTACATCACCAGTGGTGGGTTTGATTCGAGCCTGGCATGAACCGCTCGGACAGGCATTAATGACAGTTTGACACCAATCTATCACTGGCCAACCAAGAGACTTCATCAAACACCCGGGGCAGGGATCGGTACCGAGACCCGGTATTAAACAACCCAAGGTAAATGTAATCAACACCGTAATAACAGTAAGCTCCGCCATTATCGCCGTTACTTTTTAAAGTTTCGGTTTCATATATCTTCATAACTTCAAGATGACTCTACTTGACAACAACTACGCTTGTTACTGTGAGTAAGTGCAATAAAACCTCTGCCAGCCAAGCCAGTACTTTATCAATACATGTGATCAACATGTAGAAAGCCATATTTCAATCTGCTCTGTCCACAGTCTCTCATTCGCGCTCGCAAGGCTAACAGCAAAGTGTTAAAGACAAACTAAGATGAAAGCTGTCTGTATGTAGGCTAACACTTTATCTGAACATGTACCTGAGGCAGCCGACCTGCAGACAGTGAGTGTCCTCAGTAGAGGAGGGACAGAGAGCAGGATGAACAACTGATACTGATGTTTGTCTTCATGCTGAGATAACGTGACTTTCTTCACACAGTATTGTGATGTCAGGAGGAATATTTATATTCCAGTGAGATGTTACTGGGTTTTAAATAGTGACTTTGTTGTTGTAAACATGACTGTTGCTGCCATGGACTGTATAAAACTATATCCTGTGTAACTGACCTGTAAGGAAAATGCCAGGAGGTGAGGTGTGTGCAGGAGTGTGTGTGTGTGGAGGAGAAGGGAGAGGGAGATGCTGGTAGAGAAATAGTGTGTGTCATTAGATACTGTTAATGTCACTTATTATGCTTCTCTGCATTGACAGCTCTTTTTTAGTCTGTTTCTGCATCATGTTGAGGAGGGCCATGCCTGTAGCCTATATGTATAAATATATGTATGCAAAAAAAAAAAGAAAGGTGGATCGTCGCTGCTAAAAATGTGGCCCATCGACATGATCTGGTTTTGAAATGCGGCCCAGTTGAAATAGTAATTGAATAGCCCTGCTTTAGTTTGTTTGTTTGTTAGCTGTCTAACAACACATCAAAAATAATTGTAAGCCAGTCGTGTTCAGTGAATCAGTGTATCATGTACACTCAAAAAATATTTAAGATTGTTTGCTTATAAATACATAAACCTGGTTGTTCTATATTTAAAACACATTGGGTTTATTAGTGCTATTAAATAAATCACATTATTACTTATTATACTTATTATTACTTGAGCTTGTTTTATTTATTCATTTCACAGATAGTTATACATCCTTAGTCCTTAAATTAACTTCATTATGGACGTGGACTTAAAATCATTGTTTTATTGTATGGCCGTGCTGCCCTGGCTTTTGGCCTTTGTGCCCTCAAAAAATGACAACACGAAAGGCCAAGTGGCCTTGCCCCTAAAATGACTAAATTCCAGGCCTGAGTGTTGGGTCAGTCTGAAGACATGGGCAGTTTCAACCATTTCCTTAAATTTCATTGACCTTTTATGATAATTATCACAATATTCATTCTGTCTCATTAAATTCATTAAATGAACAACAATTCCTCAACAACTCCTAAACAGTGCATAATACTCTCACCTTAAACGGGCACTGTGTAGGAATTTCTCCTATCTAGTGTTGAGATCGTATATTGCATTCAAATGGATAGCGCGCTCTAGCGCCTCACTGTTTCAAACGCGTATTGCAACAACGGTAACTGCTGTGTACCAAAAAGCTATGATAACATTGATGAAACCATGTCAACCGATACTTCATGAAGTATTCATTCAGGCTCCTAGACAGACACGCGCTACGCGAGTTGACAAAACCCCTCCTCACCATGCTGGCTGTGCTTACAATGTAGGACTGTTGGGGCAGATGTAAATCGAAACAAACCAATCACGTCTTGTCTTTTGACAACTGACAAGTGGCTCAACCTCACACACCTCATCCCTCTCCTCGACCAGCACCGCTAACAGCACTAACAGCGCTAACAGCGCTAACAGTGGCTAACAGCTGTTAGCCGCTGTCAGCTGTGATTCTCCTTCAGCAGCTCTCTCCACCTGGGAAAGGCTACCCCAGTGTTGACCCTCGTTTTTTGAAATTGCCGGTCACGTTGCCTTTTTGCCTTTTTTCAAATGCAACGGCACTTGTGCCGCGAAAGGCGATTCCGTATTTCTGAAGTATGTCCCTGGACGTACCTATGTTTTCAAGATGGCGCACGTACATGATGAGACACTGGTCGCAATGCATATGTAAATGAGAATTTCGGAGCTTAGAGACCTACTTAGATACGCTGATGGAGGTAAATACACATGTGCTAGGACACACTTTTGACTGCAAAATTTGTTTGTCTCAAAGAACAACTGAAAATGTTACACATAGGCCCAATCCCAATTCCTATCTTAACCCTCAATCTTAACCCTCAGTCTCAAAAATCCACGCTCCCGCGAAGTGCTAGTGCTGTCCCAGTTCTCAGATTGTTGAGTTGAGGCTCAAGAATAAGGGCTGTATGGCCCTCAGTTTTAAGATTTTTCAGGACCACCCTTGGTAGTGAGTGCTATCCCAGAATCCTTTGCGTATCATCTGCCCAGCCCAGCTGAAGTTAGTGAGTGAGTTATCAATGTGAGTATTTTCCTCGTTAATAGTTGTTTTAAAATTATGATAACCATTGCATTATCTTAGTTTAACGTCATTTTATGGACTATAGACCTCTTTGTAGCGAAACACACATATTATTTTGGCTAGCTAATGAAGCCAGCAGGGGTGCTTGCCCCTGCACGTAACCCCGGTTCTCTGATAACGGAGTGATGCTGTCATTCAGTGATTTTTCTCAGTGGTAATACAGTTGTTAAGTTTTATATAATATAGTTGTTTTAATATACATGAAACGTTTGCACTGACATTTTTGTAAGATGACGGTGTCATCTCCTGTAGCTGTAGAGTCTGCAGCTGGTAACGTTACAGCTGCAGGTTAACGTTAGTGGTTACTGGTGACTTTTCGCTGAATAAGTTACGTCGGTTGTTCTGGTACAGGTTATTTGGTTGAATATCAACTTATAACCCAAAGAGTGAAACGTTTACATGGATGAAAGTCATCAGATAACACTTGTGTGATTGTGTAAACAGCCTCACCAGTTCTGCTGGATGTTGACGACAGTATTCATTGTGATAATACTTGCAATACTACATGAAACTAAACTAATAACTTAACGAATATCTGACAGGTAGCCCAAAAAAATAAAAAATAAAAGAAAGTAATGTTGTTATCTCTGTTCCATTTCAGGGCCACCAGACAAAACACAAGCACTGATTCATTTCAGGGCCACCAATGAAGACAAGTTTACAAAAAGCAAGCAGGCTCCAAAAAAACTATCGGAGTAAGTAATTTGTAACTTGTGAAACTGTTCATATTCATAACATAATCCTCGGTAATAACGGCAATTGTTCCCCTAGTGATCGAGCATTCTGTTTCAATATGAAATCAGCACAGCTGCAGATGGCAGCAGATTAGTGTTTGGTAACTGTACATTTGTTTTGGAGCTGCCCCTATACTGTCACTTTTTGGAAAGATTTTGTCGAGTATATTCGTTGCAACATTTATGTTCTATTTTCACGACTGTACAAAGATCTGCTGTTTGGATTTTATGATGTCAGCATTTTAAAACAAAAACAATTCTATATAATTAATCTATTTATTGGGTCCATTTCACAAAGCAGGTTTAGTGAAAACTCAGAGTCTGTTAACCCTGAAATGAGGGAAACTCTGAGTTTTCCGTTTCAAAAAGGGAGGTAACTCAAACCAGAGAAAGAGGGGTAACTCTAGTAGTCTAGTAGGAAGGGGGGTCCCCATGGTCACGGTGGATTTTTAAATGAAACCTATATTTTTGGAATCGTGAAGGTCTGTAGATAAATGAATTTCGAATTCCGTCAATTGGAATATATGGAAAAAATTAAAAATCAAATGTATCCACAACTTTTGAACCATATATTGTACAGAGACAAATAAACCATCTTTTTTGCATAAATTAAGCGTGAGAAATCAATTAAAATGGTTATTTTAATGATTTAAAATGTATGTCTATGCGTAATTGGCTTTTCTTTGCAAAATTTAGCAAAAAAAAAATATGAAAAAAGCCATAACCTATAGGAAATCTTCCCAATTTGTCGGTATTTAGTGAGAAACATCAGCTTTTTAATAGCTATGGAAAACTGTCCAGCACTCTAAGCTTTCATTTGATTGGTTACATGTTGCTGTAACTAAAAAAATAAAGTCTGGGAGACTGTTAGAGCTATGTATACTCCCAAATTTGTTATAGACAGGTCAAAATGAGGGATAACCATAACTCTTGAATCATACATCATTCATATATAAATGAACCAACTTTTTTAATGCAATTTTTTATTTTACAAATTGATTATGGTGTTCTCTTGATGACTGAAGTAGTTTTTATGTATTTAGTCCAAATAGTAGGGTGAATATGGGTAAATTGGGACACTTTATGAAAATTTACCTTCAACATAATTTCTAGTTATGAACCAAATGTCTTAGCCCATCATATCATACCATTCTAAATAGCTTGTGATCTCTACTATACTATGTAGAAGAAAAAAAACAAAGAAACATTAAACACCATATTCAACTCCCTCTGCAGTGAACCAAGATGGTAAGTAAAATGACATAGCGTTTTGAGGTGAAAGATGTTAGTGTTCTAGAAATAAGAAAACTGGTGGATAGTTTGTAATTGTGATATATTTTGTTAAGGGGTGTAATGGTGATTCATAATTTTCAAAAATCACATCCATGTGAATCTTACTCTTTTTTTAAAATGCCATTTTGTGCTGTCCCACTTTAACAATATGCTATTGTTAAAGTGGGACAGTGTGTTATTGGCAAACTGGGACAACCTTTCAAGTCAATATAAAGGTGGAAATAAGTTTCCTTTTTATTCATCCCTCATAAATGTAGTTATCTAGCTGGCTAGATATATCAACAAATTTACTTAAATTGCACAAATTAAGGTAGCTTGTAATGAAAATAATAATCGTGATGCTTATGCTAGCTAGCTAGCAAGCTCTTGCCCTGCCACCCCACACGTTTTGCATACTCCTGTCTAAATTGATCTAAAACAAAAACTATAGTAGCTAGAACATTCATTTTTGTGTGGGTGAAAGCTAAGACTTATGTCTTTTACATTATTATGTTGCACACTTAGAGTACCAGTGATGATATTAATGATGTTGCAAGTGTCCCAGTTCACCAATATATGGTGTCCCACTTTACCAATAGCGCCTGGAAATTTTGGTTGTGGGTCAGTGTGTATTTGGTGAAGGGTCATCCATCCTGTGTTTAATGTTTCTTTGTTTTTTTCTTCTACATAGTATAGTAGAGATCACAAGCTATTTAGAATGGTATGATATGATGGGCTAAGACATTTGGTTCATAACTAGAAATTATGTTGAAGGTAAATTTTGTCCCAAAAGTGTCCCAATTTACCCATATTCACCCTACTATTTGGACTAAATACATAAAAACTACTTCAGTCATCAAGAGAACACCATAATCAATTTGTAAAATAAAAAATTACATTAAAAAAGTTGTTTCATTTATATATGTATGATGTATGATTCAAGAGTTGTGGTTATCCCTCATTTTGACCTGTCTATCACAAATTTGGGAGTATACATAGCTCTAACAGTCTCCCAGACTTTATTTTTTTAGTTACAGCAACATGTAACCAATCAAATGAAAGCTTAGAGTGCTGGACAGTTTTCTATAGCTATTAAAAACCTGATGTTTCTCACCAAATACCGACAAATTGGGAAGATTTCCTATAGGTTATAGCTTTTTTCATATTTTTTTTTTGCTAAATTTTGCAAAGAAAAGCCAATTATGCATAGACATACATTTTAAATCATTAAAATAACCATTTTAATTGATTTCTCAGGCTTAATTTATGCAAAAAAGATGGTTTATTTGTCTCTGTACAATATATGGTTCAAAAGTTGTGGAAACATTTGATTTTTAATTTTTTCCATATATTCTGATTGACGGAATTCGAAATTCTGCCGGAATTCCGAGGAGTACCCTTTTTCGCGATGGGAACATCAAAATTCATTATCTACAGACCTTCACGATTCCAAAAATATAGGTTTCATTTAGAAATCCACCATGACCATGGGGACCCCCCCTTCCTACTAGACTATAGCCTGTTTCAGAGAGAGAGAGGTAACTTAAGCTCTCGGTCAGTTACCGTAGTAACAGACTCTATGAACCTAACCTGGTCGGGACCAGGTTTTCTCAATGAACCTCAAGTTTCTCTCTGTCTCCGCCCTCTTTCAGAGCCACACACTCCATTTGATTTCCTCATTCATTCAGTCAGCAGGCGAGTTTTGGCGTAGCCGTTCTGCCGTCTGTCATTTAAAAAAAAAAATCATTAAAAAAATCAGAGTCAGAATATTAGAAGTCCATTAGGCACAGTAGGTGGCGAATTTTTTCACTAACATGGCATGTCCTTTTGATAACGATCCCGTGGATGAAGGTGCAGAATTACTGCGCAGAGAATTAAATATTCGTCGGGAGATGGTTATCAGACTGCGCGTAGATGTTCTAGCATTTCCACACAATTATCTTTTTGAGCTGTACCGTTTCACGTCACAGTCCATCATCTACATACACAACCTAATCCGTCCTTACATTTGCAACATTACCAATCGTAATCATGCTCTCACATCCCAGCAGATATTGTGTGTTGCGCTGTGTTTCTTTGCAAATGGAAGTTTTTTGTACAATGTCAGAGATGCTGAGCCCTCGAGTAAGGCAACTGTATGCAGGGCGGTCAGAAAAGTGTGCTCGTTTTACGGGCATCTTTCTGTTGGCTGAGTAGAAGTCTGTGTTAGTTTAAATAGGCTTAATTATTTAACAGAACATGATATAGATGAGAAGACATTTATGTGTGTGAAAACAGCATTATGTTGGGGATAAAACAACTGCACAGTCAAACAGCCACTCAATATTTACTTTACAATGTAAAACATGATCAAAATGAGGTACCCCCATGAGATTATGCCGAGGTCTTACCTGTTTGAACAGTGTTTTTATATTTCATCCTTAACTGCTGCCAAGTGCGCTTCTCCCCCGCGGGATTGCACCTAAATGAAATAAATTAATAGGCTGCCATTCAAGCAGTTTTCCCCTGTAATATTATTGTGATTGCAAAGGACTACATTTAAACTTACGCATTCTCACACGCCGTCTCCCTCTCTTTTGCAGCTGCAGCGGTGTTGCACTTCTTTTTGAAAACGTGTTCAAACTCGCCGTATGAGTGCATTAAGATTTCTAATTCTAGTGGGGTGAAAAATGCAGCCCTCCCCGTCCCCATTGCCATGGTGACTCGTCGAATTGGGGCTCCATTGATGCTGGCTTTTTATAGTTGTGGTGCACGCGCTTAACTCCAGGTGAAACTACTCCGAGTTGATTAAACTGATTCAAATCAGCTGTTCTGGAACCGGAAACTCAGAGTTTCCTATCTCAGAGTAGATCAACTCAGAGTTCAGGATTAGACTCAGAGTTTGTTGAACCTGCTTTGTGAAACGGACCCCTGATCTTAGCGAAATTCCATATTCATAAGAGTAAATTTTGTAACAGAAAACCCTTGTTCAACATTTTTATGAATGAAATGCAGCAATACTTGGAAACCATTCAGCACTCCACAAACTCCAAAGCTATAAAGACTCTGAAAATATGTAAACAATTTAATGGTTTGAGCTGCTGAACTTTTTTATTTATTTATTTATTTGTTTATTTTATTTCTCTTTTTTTTCTCTTAACCCTGGCATATTTGTTCTGTTTGTACAAGAATTGAAATAAAGTGTTGGAAAAATCGTCGCATCTTTTTATTGACGACTACTGATGATGTGTATTTCTTCTTCTTTGAATTGACAGACTGGACAGAGTTTTGGCCCCCCACAGCCTTAAGACGTATTTGCCTTTGACGGGTGTCCCATTTTAAAGTCACAAGATAGGCCTTAACACTTGGTTTTGAGGGCTAGTGAGATTGAGGGTTGAGCTTGAGAATTAAGATTGAGGGTTAAGATAGGAATTGGGTCTGGGACCTAGTGCCTTAAAGATGAGTCTCTTAAAACAGCCTGGCTTAATCTCATACTTTCACCTCTCTAAGTTATTCCAAAGGTCTATTTTGCTGAATAAACTCCACTGTTGCTTTGCCATTGCTATTAAATCTATCACACCAAATGCAGCTCAGATCAACAAAATCAGTACCAAAGAATCAAAGATCTCTAACCCTAACCCTAAATTAAAAACAACACAACCCAACACATTACAAATGATAAACGAAATCTAAGTAACATAACATCCACATAACAATAAACGAGATCTTCACCCACCTGCCAGGATATTTAATGGAGTATGACACAGCCAGGTATCCTCCCAGGTTGTGCCCCAGCAGTATCATGGACTCCAGACCGACTTTAGCCCTCCATTGCTCTATAGACTCCACAAACTGGTCCTCTGCCTCCTGGGCATTTGTGGAGAACAGAGGCCTGCTGCTCCGTCCAAAGCCCAGCAGGTCCATGGCAAAGACAGGCCGATGCTGAGAGAGAGCATCCAGGTTCTGAGCCCAAAGGCCCACACCACCTCCAAACCCATGGAGCAGAACCATGGGGGATTTGTGCTTGACATGGTCCCTATTAAAGGTCAGGGTCCACAGCAGGTTACTGTTGGAGATGGGGACATACTGTTTGAAGAACGTGCTGTTCACACCTGAAAAGAAAAAAAGAGAAGTGCAAGGAAGTATACTAAAAAAGAACATAAAAAATGGTGTGATAATTTCTTTTAATTGAAAGGGAAAAACAGAAATTGGTCATTCAGTACGTTTACATGGACAGTTTAATTCCACTTTCATTTGGAATGAAAGGCCATTCCGATTAAAAGTGGTCATGTAAACGGTCATTCCGATTGAAATTAAATCCAATTAAAGGGGGTGGTTTATTGCGTTTGTCATTCCGAATGAAAGAATTTTGTGTGCATGTAAATGCTCATTCCTCTTTAAGTTCATTCCGGTCTTTCTGCGCATGCTCGTTTCCTTGCCCTTCTGGCGCGATGACATATACAGTATAGCGTGCATAGCAACGGGCTGAGATAGAGCAGTCGGACTCGTTGCGCTCACCGGTTTCCATACGCCAAAGCACGGTCTTCTATCTCCCTTCTTCGATCTTCTGCCTCCCTTCTCCTTCTCAACAGATGAAGCATTAGCAGAACAAGGTTGTTGTCGTACTGCTGCTTCAAGAATATAAGCAAAACAAGCCAGAAAAAGGCACTAAGAATGGCGTCGTCAAGCATCTTGTTATCTGGAGAGAAGACTACAGTGTACGGTAAACACGTAACATCCGCCCCGCCCCTGTCCAATCAGAAACCTTCCCTGCCCCAAATCTTGCGCAGACCCGAATAAAGGCGATTAAACTGATCTCCAGTGTCATTCGGAATGAATATTTCTCATGTAAACTACCTGGAAAAACTTCAATTCCCAATGATTTCATTCAGATTTATTTCATTCTAAATGAGAAGCCATCATGCAACCATACCCAATGATACAGTTGTACTACCTCACTCTTATGTAATGTCATTTGTGTTTTATTGTTGGTTGGTCGATTTGACCAATTGCTCTTTGGCATCATGTTTGAGCATGATGCTTTAAGAACCAAGTGCCAAGACCACGTCTCTGTGTCACAATTCAGTAGATGTCTTCACACTGTACAAAACTAGCAGTAAATTAAGTTGTATCATACAATAATTACGATTTTCATTCATAAAGCTCCCACATTATGACAGTCTAAAAAGAAGCTGATCCTTACATCGAAGCATCATGTCCTCTGCAGTCTGTAGCATGATCTGAGAGGTGGGACACCATGATGGCAACCAGCTGAGGATCCAGCACTGCCTGCACAGACGGAGTGATATGAAATACAGAAGGGAAATGGTGTCACTGCAGTGTGGGACTATACTTTAAGGTATGTTAGCAAAACAGCCTGTCACAGGTTACCGTGTGATGATTAGAGAAGAAAAGGCAGAGCATTAAGGTCCAGGTGGAGAAAAAAAATTGCAAAAAGATAAGGAAATCACCTGTTGATTTACATATATAGATCCCTTCACGTTTATTCGAAACAATACAGCATTGTAAACAGTCTTGTGATTTAGAGAGTAACCAAACCGCCCAACCAGTTCTTTAAGCTGTCACTAATGTAAACGGTTATTTAGTAGTGCTGTTCATGGATTCAGGTCCTGACATTTTAGTGCAAAGTATTTGAATTCTACATCCATTTATCCATCCATCCATTCATCCATGCATTCATCCATGCATTTGTCAACTGCTTATCTGAAGCTGGGTCGCAGGGGCAGCAGGCTGAGCCAAGTACTTCAGACGTCCCTCACCCCAGAAATGCTTTCAAGCTCCCCCTGTGGGATCTGGCGGTGTTCCCAGGCCAGATGAGATATAAAATCCCTCCAGTGGGTCTGCCCCGGGACCTTCCAGCAGTTGGACATGCCTGGAACACCTTTCACAGGCACCTAGGAGGCATCCTGATCAGATGCCCAAACCACAAGTGGCCTCTTTTGACGTGAAAGACCAGCAGCTATACGATGAGCTTTCTCCGGTGTTCAAAGCACCTTGGCTTCCCCTGTCTCTAAGGCTGAGCCCAGCCACCTTTCACAGGAAACTCAATTCGGCCACTTGTATCTGCGATTTCTTTCTTTCGGTCACTACCCAAAGCCATAGGTGAGGGTTGGGACATAGATGCACCAGTAAATCAAAAGCTTTGCCTTTTGACCCGGCTCTCTCTTCACCACAACAGTCCAGTGCAGCACCCACATCACTGCAGACGCACCACCAAATCGCCGATCCACCTACCCTCCCTCGTGAACAAGACCCCGAGATACTTCTACATATTGTGTTATGAATGTGCATAGTAACTGCTTCCAACTAGTTGAAACCCTATTAGTGCAATTAAGTTTTGCTGTTGGTTGATCTGGTGGCAGGTGCCTTATATGTTGGCAGCTTTTGTGACCAACCACTGGGGGGTGGTTAGGCGGGGTCGGGCTCCTCTCCTCTGCAGCACAAAGGATTAACTGGGTAAGTCAAAAGGTTGTTGTTTTTTTTTTTTTTTGAAACTTTTTATTGAAATATTTCATTAATTTTACAAAACAATTAAAAACAATTCCTGACATAGGACCTCACACAACAAAACAACAACCTCATATATGTGTATATATATATATATATATATATATATATATATATATATACACATATACATACATATGTATATATGTGTATATATATATATATGTATTTATGTATATACATACATAAACAAAACACAAAACAAACAAACTACAAAAAAAAAGGGGGGGGGGGGGGGGGCAAACAGGTATAGGAGCATCAAGTCCATCATGCACAGAGAAACTCAAAAACACACCATCCCTGATCCTCCACCCCAACAACCCCTTCCCACATCCACCCAACCCACTTCATCAAACGTTCAGGTATTGTGAGACATGAGTCCATCTCCTCTCAAAAGTGTCCATAGTCGTCTGCAGAATTGCAGTCATTTTTTCCATCATGTAAACACTCTTCAGTCTCTGCCTCCACTGAGATACATTTGGTGGTTTTGCAGTCTTCCAGTTCACTGCAGTCATTTTCTTTGCAATCAATAAAAGAATTCTAAGAATATATCGCTGATCTGCATTATATTGATCTTTAGATATGGCACCTAACAAAAACAATAATGGTGGAAATATGGCTGCAGAGTGAGTAAGCTGTTCTGAGCTGGTGTCTGCTTGCCTTTTCTTCCTGAACTTGTGGCATTTCATGGCTTCCTACTCACATCATTTCTAAATAATCATCTCCACCCGGATTAAACAACTGGAAAAGCTCCTACCTCCTAACTCCTACCTTATGGATAAAGTTGACGATCTTGAGAACAGGACAAGGTCTGCCAACCTCCGCTTTGTCAGAGTACCTGAATCCTCCGAAGGCTACGACATACACCGGTTCACGGCCCGCTCGATCCCTCAACTCCTGGGCCAGGAGAACTTCCCCTTGCCAAACTTCAGCACTTTTAGGATAAGGTAAAGATTCTTCGACTCGCCCGTGAAAATAAAGAGCTGATATTCAATGGGAACCATATCTTCATTTACCCCGACTACAGTGCAGACCTGACGAGGAGGCGCTGGTCCTTCAACCCACTGAAACGCAGGCTCCGGGAGCTTAAATTAAATTATTCCCTCCGATATCCCTGCACTTTGTGTGTGTGGGTCGATGGCAATGAACAAAAATTCAGCGATCACAAAGACGCTGAAACCGCTTTCATGCCACCTATGAAGTCCTCCATGAACTCTTCAACTTAACGTTAAACTTCTGCTGATACTGATGGCTGTCTGCTTTCTGCCATGGAGTTGGTGAAACCGTCCTGCTATAACTCCAAGTCGACACTCTTTGGCTTTACGGTCAGTGACTTTTGAAGTTGTTCAGTGATACTGCCTTCTGTTGTCGTTGTTTTTTCTGGGGGTTTTTTTTTACTGCTGTGATTGTATTGTTTATATTCAGTACAGATGATTTTTCTTTCACTTCTTATTAAAACTGTTATTGCACTGCAAGTTTTCTGTTGAGTCTTGTTATCCAGGCATCATAGTTATTTATAAGCAGCAGCCTACTTTACTTCATAAGGCTCTGGCTTTTTGTTGCTTTAATTTTGAGTTCTCTAAGCTACATTTATAAAACTTTCCAATGAAGCAGATCAGCACTTCTGATTGATTGTGGTTTTGGCTTATTATCCAAAACCTATGGGCCCATGTGGTCCTGGGTCAATTGTTTGGCCATTTTGTTCTTTTTTGTTTCTGTCTGTGTGTGTGCTTGTTTTGTGTCTGACCAACTTGTCCTGTCTGTGTCTAGTTACTGTATGTGCTTTTGTGTGTGTGCTTTCATGTTTGTGTGGTCTCTTCATCTGTTATTTGCAGTTCTCCCACTCCCTGTCACCTTTTCCCCTCAACTTTTTTGTTTTTGTTTTTCTTGACCTGTTGTTTTCATTGTTTCCACTGGCATAATTGAACCAGTTAAAGGTTTAAAAGTTATTCATCTCAATATTAGAAACCTCGCTTCTAAAATTGATTCCCTCAGACCCTGGTTACTCCTTACAAACCTAATATCACCACAATATCTGAAACATGGTTAGATAGCAACATTGGTAATGATGAAATTAAAATTGACAATTTAGTTTTGTATAGAGCTGACAGAGCTTCTAGAGGAGGTGGGGTGGCCACATATGTTGCTGCAAATCTTGTTGCTGAGCGTGTTACTCCTACCGTAGAACCACTTAATTTTGAATGTATTTTTATTAAAATTAGTCTCCATGAAAACAAACATTTAACCATTGGTAGCATTTATAGGCCTCCATCTGCTCCAAGTGACTCTACAATGTGCATTTTGTCCACTATTACTTCTCTCAAGAAACACAATGAAATGATAATCCTAGGTGACTTCAGCATTAATTAGCTTGATCGTTCCTCTTCCAATCATCGAAACTTATTTAGCAGTGTAAATCTAACTCGGTTAATTAACGAACCAACCAGAGTTGATATTCGTTCTTCCTCTCTGTTAGACTGGATACTTGTTACCAATCCAGAAAGAATAATCAAATCGGGTGTTATGGCTGACTGTTTAAATGACCATTCTATTATATTTTGTGTTTGGAAAATTAAAATCCCTAGCTCTCCACCTAAATACATTAGATTTAGACAATGCAAGAATATTAATGTTGACAATTTTATCCAAGATATAATTGCTATTAATTGGGACAGATTTCAGTAATTCCTTTTGTTGAAGATGTTTGGAATTTCTTTCATTCTGAATTATTAAATGTCATTGATAAATAGGGTTGGGTACTGTTCATAACTGAACCGATATGGTACCAGTACCGGTATCTGGAATTCAGTACCGGTACCAAACCGTACCTTTTTTTTGGTACTTTTAAAGTCTAAACTTCTCAGTTTCAACATTTTATTGAGAACATTTAGGAACAGTGCTGCACGTTAACTTTTGTCTGCACTTTTTTTTTTGTCGCCATTGTTGCTGAGTCTGAGGTGCGAGTCATGCGCTCTCACTCCACCTCCACCTCAGGTACCGAAATCTGGCACTGATTCATTTTAAGTGAATCGGTACTCGGTAGTACCAACATGAATCGGTACCAAGTACAAAAACTACCGAGTTTCGGTACCCAACCCTATTGATAAACATGCCCCCATGAAAACAATCAGAGTTAAAGGCAGACACTTACCTTGGATCAGTTCTGAACTTGTTAGCCTATTCAAACAAAGGGATATAGCCTGGTCCAAATACCGCTCCTCCAAAGATCCTGTTGACTGGGAAACCTACAGATATCTGAGGAATTTGTGTAAAACTGAAACAAGGAATGGCAAATCTAACTACTACAAAGACAGTCTTTCTCATAATTTTCATAATTCTAGACAGTTTTGGAATCAATTGAATCTTATTCTCAATAAAACTAACAAAAGTCCCATAAACCAGATACATCTTAACAATCAAATTATTTCTGATTCACTACTCATTTCTCAGGCTTTTAATCAACATTTCTCATCCATCTGTGGTTCCTAATTCAACAACTCATATAACACAGCTTGTTCCCTTAACCCCATTTTTTCCAATAGGTCTTTTTCCTTTAGAAAAATTCTGCCCATTGATGTTTTTCATGCCATTCGTGAGCTAAAACACAGCTGCAGCTCTGGCCCTGATGGTTTAGATACCAAATTTCTTAAAATTGCTGCTGATGTATTAATGTATCCCCTTGCAGACCAATTAAATCTGAGCCAGAGTTACTCCCCTTTTCAAAGCTGGAGATCCAACTGACGTGAATAACTACTGCTGAATTTCTATTATTTGTTCCACTGCCAAAATTTTTGAGAAACTTATCTTTATTCAATTATCGCAGTACCTAAACTTGTTCAATATTCTTTCTCATTCCAATCAGGTTTTAGATCTAAGCATTCCACCACTACAGCTCTTTTAAAATTCACCAATGATGTGTTCTCCTCCTTTGACAAAGGCCAAGTCACCAGTGCAATCTTTATTGATCTTTCCAAAGCATTTGATATGGTCGACCACTACTTCCTCCTTGACAAGCTATATTCTATTGGTTTCTCACAACATGCTCTCTTTTGGTTTAATTCATATCTTCATAACAGATGTCAATGTGTTGCTATTCAGGGTTCTCAGTCTGATTATTTGATTGTTGAAAAGGGTGTTCCGCAAGGTTCTACCTTAGGACCACTTCTTTTTTCCATTTTTATTAATGATTTACCACGTTCACCATGTTCTCATTGTTCTGTTCATCTTTATGCTGATGATACTGTCATTTATACATCTAACACTGATATATCACAAATTCAGAATACTCTACAATCAGACTTCAGCTTGGTCCAAAAATGGTTTAACAACAAACCTGTACTAAACATGAAGAAGTCTTGCAGCATGTTATTTCGCACACGTTACAATCACTCATATCTTCACAACTTGCAAATTAATTTTGATGATGGCTCACCTCTTGAGACTGTAAACTCCTTCAAATATCTCGGACTTTGGCTTGACCTGGAACTCTTTTTCAAGCCTCATATTGATTCTGTTGTTAAGAGAACTTATGGATGTCTCAGCCAACTATATCGCTCTATCAAGTGCTTTACTTTTCATGTTAGAAAAAGAATTATCTCTCGACTCATTCTGCCTATCACTGACTATGCTGACATTGTTCACCAGAACACATTTGACAGTTACCTCAAGCCCCTTAATACTGTTTATTATTCCCTATGTAGATTTATTTTGAAATGTCCATACAGAACTCATCACTGCTTCATGTACGAATCACTTAATTGGTTGCAGCTCAAATCTAGAAGACAATTTCACTGGGTTTTGTTCATCTTTAATTGTATTCACTCTAATTGTCCCTCTTATTTAAGACAGTTTCTTGTTCCATATAATTCTTCTTATCCACTCAGACATATGCAACATCCCTTCTTTTTTGTACCCAGAGTTCTCAAAGAGATTGGTCACAGGTCTTTCCAATATAAAGCTCCATCTGACTGGAATAATCTTCCTCCTTATTTGAGATCCATTACCTCCTTTCACTGCTTTAGGTCATCTTTATTTTATTTTCTTAAAACAACCTGCTCATGTTTCTAATTTACGTATAATTTATGTACAATATTCAGTTCATTGTATTCAATTTCTTTTGTATTATCATTTGAGGACTGGGGTGTGGATGGGAGAGGGTGAGCAAGCATCTGGTTTTATCCAATTGTAGTTTGTTTTTTTCTGTTTTTTTGTGTACTGTTTGTTTTGTAATATTGTTTTGATGTATGTATGTATGTACGTGTTACTTATGTACTTAGGACCCCCTTGAAAATGAGATGCTACATCTCAAGGGGCTATACTTCAATAAATTCAATTCAACACTGTTTCTAATGGGACATCCACCTTCAAAATATTATCAATTTCTTTTTTAGCATTCTCCCAGAATCCTTGAATAACATAATAATATGCATGGTGTCACCTATTTTTCCACAATTTCGCCAACATAGTGCCGCAGTGGGATCTTTTACAAATGAGGAAATTATAAAAGGAGTATTAAAATATCTAACCTTTATTTTCCAGTCAAATTCTTTCCACAATTGAGTATTTATTCCCTTATGGCAACTTGCCCATATGTCCACCCATTTAGTATCTTCAATTATAACATTTAATTCTAATTCCCATTTTTCCTTAATGTAATCTGTATTTTATGAAATGTCAGTTGTCAACCTTTTGTATAAGGTGTGTGTTTTTATGATGGTAGATGTTTCTCCACAACACTAATAAAGTATTCTTCTATTTCATTGGATTTTTTGCTGACCATCTCCCTTTCTTTATGACTTGTGACATTAGCCCCTTTTCCACCGCAGGAACTTTTATCAATTACCCGGAATTTTGAAAAAACTCCACGCGTGTCCACCGAAATTACCTGGGTAAAAAAACTTTCCCTCAACCCCAAATTTACCCTGGAAATAGTACCTAGTAGGGGGGTAGGACTTCTCAGATTACCCGGAATTCTTGAGGGGCAGGGCTGCCGAGGAACGTTGATCGGTGGAGCACACGCTGCAGCGTTCCACACTTCCTGGTATTGGCAGCCCCTGAAAACTTTATTTCATTTCTACAAGCTCCACTTCGTTTCTGTTTTGATTAAGGACGGGTACCGAAACCCGGTACTAAATTAGCCCCGGAGCTAAATTATTAAAGACCATAGTATTGATCGGCACTAACGGTATCGGTTCTTTTGTGCCAGCACTGAACTCCTCCACACACACACACACACACACACACACACACACACACACACACACACACACACACCAATGCAACACGGTAACCGGTGAACAGCTGAGCGGCCGCAGTGGAAACAAAGTGAAGATAACTTGAAAATGACTGGAGTTGATGGCAGCTACACTTGTTACTGTAAGTGACATTAACCCTTAGTGAGTAAGAAGCCAATCATTTATCAATACATGTGCTCAGCAAGCATGAACATGTAAACATGTAGATAGTGATATTCAATATGCTCCGTCCACAGTCTCTCATCCACCGAAACTAAGTCTTACACAAGGACAGCACGCTAGTTTGGCTGATAATCAATTGTTAGTTATAAGCTCAAATGATAGCTGTCTGTATGTAGACTAACTTAGTTTGACACTTAACGTAAAATACTTTTAAACAAACAGCCCTAACTCTCTACCAGCACATAGACAGCCAAGCTGGCAGAGTAATTAAATTCAAATGAATTTTCCGGAACTTTGAGGTGCTGTGGAAACGTAAACCACACAGATTACCAGGAATTATTTTACCCAGGTAAACAAATTCCTGGTAATATAAGTTCCTGGAAATGTTGGTGGAAAAGGGGCTATAATCTTTAATCTGGAGGTACTCATACCAATCCTCTGATGGAAGGTTAAATTGTTCTTGAAGCTGAGAGAAAAATTTAAATTCTGTTACTTTGAAAAGCTGGTTAATTGTAAGAAGACCTTTGTCTGCCCACCGTCTAAACCCACTATCCCACAAGGAGGGTGGGAATTCTATGTTTCCCACTATCATCATAGTCCTTGAAATTGACTCCGTTCCCTTGAGCATTTATTTAACTGTTGTCCAAACTTTTAAAGTATGTTTTATCTATTCATTCTCTATTTTGATTTTATTTATTGACTTAGTATTAATAAAAGGTAATACTGACAAAGAAACACCTCTAGCTGAGCTCTGCTCTATCTGGGTCCATATTGCCTCTCGGTCGTTCTCAATCACTACTGCATTTATTTGGGCAGCCCAATAATAACTTTTAAAGTTCGGCAAGTTCTTCTTTTGCCAAATAAATGTAGAGACTAGTTTGTCTAAAATATTTAAAGTGGATACAGGTACTCTAACAGGTAAGGATTGAAACAGAAAAAGAAGTCTAGGTAGTAGGTTCATTTTTACTGTCTCAACTCTACCAAATAAAGCGAGGGGAAGGACTTCCCATCGTGCCACGTCACTTTTTATTTGTTTAATTAATTTATTGTAGTTGGCCTCAAATAATTGATTGGGATTGGGTGTAATCATAATTCCAAGATACTTAAATCCTTGCTTAGACCAGTGGAAGGAGACATTTTCATCTAATTGTAAGGGCCATGTCCCATAGATCATCATGGCATCTGATTTATTTTCATTAATTTTATATCCAGACACTGATCCATATTCATGCAGGCATTTCATAAGTGCGGGGACTGGTGTTTGTTGTTTTTAAATTTGGCAATACTTTCTTTAATTTCACACTCTGTAATGGGTTTTATTAGGGTTGCTGCTTCCTCATTCGACAGCTTGTTCATTTAAGGGTTCTTAAAAAATTCCTTAAATTCCAGTTTTTCAGCCTTATATAACTGTTTATAAAATGATTCAAATGAGTCTGATATTTTGGCAGGATGGTTCTCAACATGGTTGGTTTCAGGATTTCTAATCTTAGGGACTGCACGGTTAGATTGGGCTTTTTGAAGTTGAAAGGCCAGCAACCTGCTGGCTTTATTACCCATTTCATAATATTTTCTATTAATATACCTAAAGGCTCCCTCTACCTTGTATGTCAGAACCTCATCTAATTGTTGTCCCATTTCCTTTAATTTTTTAAGTGCATATTCCTTTCCATGTTGTTTGTGTTCCCTTGTTAATTTTTTTATTTCAGTTTCCAATTCTTGTTGTGGGCGGCACGGTGGTGTGGTAGTTAGCACTCTCGCCTCACAGCAAGAGGGTTGCTGGTTCGATCCCGGGCGTGGGAGCCATTCTGTGCGGAGTTTGCATGTTCTCCCCGTGTCAGCGTGGGTTCTCTCAGGGCACTCCGGCTTCCTCCCACAGTCCAAAGACATGCAGATTGGGGACTAGGTTAAGTGATAACTCTAAATTGTCCGTAGGTGTGAATGTGAGCGTGAATGGTTGTTTGTCTCTATGTGTCAGCCCTGCGATAGTCTGGCGACCTGTCCAGGGCGTACCCTGCCTCTCGCCCGATGTCAGCTGGGATAGACTCCAGCCCCCCCCCCGACCCTCAAGAGGATGAAGCGGTTAGAAGATGAATGAATGAATGAATGCATTTTTGTTGTTTTGCAAGCCTTTGTTTCTTTATTCTGGATCCTATGGAAATAATCTTTCCTCTTACCGTGGCCTTACTGGCATCCCAGAAAACCGAGGGAGGGACAATACCATTATCATTTATAGCAAAATACTCAGATAGAGCTCCTCCTATTTCTTGCTTAATATTTGTGTTTGTTAATAATGAGACATTAAGTCTCCAGTACCTGAAGTGATTGTCAAACCCTAAGTGAATTTTCATAGTAACTGGACCATGGTCTGAGATCATGATTGGCTCTTTCTTTTATTCTATATAATTCATTTTTTGATATACAAAAAAGGTCAATCCTCAAATAACTTAACTGTGTACTTGGGACATGAAAGTGAAGTCTCTTTCATTAGGGTGGAAGTGCTGCCATACATCCGCTAGCCCAAGCTCTTTCATCATATTTGATAACCCCTTAGACATTTTAGACTGAGACTTTGTTATTGTAGGTAGCCTGTCCAATTTTGAGTTTAATGTGCAGTTACAGTCGCTCCCCCATTAGTATAATTCCTTCACTGTTATCTGCCAGTAGAGCTGCAACTTTTTTAAAGAAATGTGGACAGTCTCCATTAGGGGCATAGGCATTCAATATGGTTATTTTTATTTCACCAATTGTGCCAATCTCCATAACATACTGGCCTTCATCATCCTGATGTAGGAGTAACACCTAGAATATTTGCACTCGTAATAAAGTTTGGGGCACCACCCTCCTAATGAGGGAAGCGACTTATCAAATTGATAACTCTGTAAACCAATTATTAATTCGTCAGCATGCTTATCAATAATGAATCAATCTCAAAATCTGGGTTATGAATTCTCCATACAATGGAGTTCCTGCTCAAAAGAGATATACACAGACAACGACTTGGCGATAAATGAAGATTTATTTATGCTAAATATGTAACAACTGAGTAAATGAATGAGGATGATATGAAATAACACAAAATCAACAGTAAGTATAAATGGATTAAAACAAAAAGTAACACTTGTGAAAGTTATTTAGTTTGGCGATAGTGAGAGAGTATGTGACTATAGATAAATTGGGAATGCAGGGATGTGCAAAACCATTTACAGAAGGAAACCTAAATTGAGATCAAGATAATTAAGTCTTCTATTCGACATCAACTCTTACCACTGCACAGTGGCTATATCAGGTGAAGGAAATTCTTTGCCTCCTTTCTTAGCAGCAAATCAGGCGGACGTTTCTCCTGAGGTCACCGGACTATCGCTTTGTGACTCCCGGCTTCACTTTACTGCCTTCCAGCAGGGTGATACAAACTGGAATGCAGCGGTGAGGAACGGTGGAGCCTGGTGACGGTGTCCTTTAGGTGGTCCTCACACGTCGGTGATATTAGGCTGCAGGTTGGTTTGGCAAAAGAGTCCCTGTGACAAGTGGTTGGCAGCTGCTGAACCTGATGAATCTTTGGGGGGAGTTGTAGGTCGAAAAGTTTATCTGGCTACTTGCTTATAATAAAGTTGAAAACAATCTCGTCGGCCGTTTTATATTATTGTCAAAGTTATTATCTTATGTTAACTTTTTACCTCTTCTTGGCATAAGGATGGCTGAAAGGAGCGTTTGTCAAGACTGGGGGGTGGGTGCTGGAAGGATTTAGCTCTGGAGATCGGTGGTGTAACGTTACCTGTGAATGCTGTACCCCAGTGCCCACAGAAGAGGAATACCTCTGTTACAAGGAATGGGACCAGTTGCAGCCTTAGCTAAATGGTAAACAACAAACATGGCACCACACCGGTAAGGTAAGACAACACGTTTACATGTCATTTTCTATATGTTCTCTGACATTTATCCTAACGATATGAGGCGGTCTTTGTGGAGAAAAAGCCTGTTTAGTGGACTAACTTTGCACTTGAAAGGATGTCCGTTCAATTAAGTTTTAACAGGTCTGACGCTACGGCTGTATCTAGGCTAACGGCTAACATGCTAACTATTATTTCTGTGTCACTAGTGACTTGAAACAAATTTAGGACGATAGGAGACGGGTTGAAATAAACCGAAATTTCCCTTTAATCTACCTCTGTGGTAAAGTCACTTCAGTCTTCCCTCAGCATGAGAGCCTTGAGATCAGCTGGCGTCAGTACTGCCTCCCTCTTTCTCCTCTCTTGGCTCCTCCATCCATCCTTCAGCTCCTCCTCGATGCGCTCCCTCTCCCCGCAACGCATGTCAATCCCCAGCTCCTCCAGCAGCGTAGTGGCACTTGCTAGTGTTACAAAGGTCTTCTCCACAGTGTTCAGCTTAATCCTCAATTGCGCTGGGTACAAGCACCTCGCCTGTATTTCTTTCTTTTTAAGCTGCTTGATAACTTCTTGGACTCTCATCCATTTCTGCTGTAAATCAGGGGAGTAATCCTGATCAAAGTAGATCAGCTTGCCTTGAAAGAGAACTGGCCCCTGGCTCCATGCTTGTTGTATGATCATGTCTTTTACCGCTGTGTCCAGGAATCTCACTATTATCGATCTCGGGGTGGCTGCTGAATCCTTAGGCTTGGCCACCAGTGAACGATGTGCCCGTTCAATCCTAATGTCCATATCTGGTGATAGTTTGAGTTCCTTCTGAAGTAGGTCTTTAACAAATCCCACTATACTGTATCTCTGCCCTCACTACCTTCTGGGATTTTAAAAATCCTAATGTTATTTCATCTGAGTCTGTTTTGAAGATCATCACATTTTGCCGAGAGGTCTATATCACGGTGCAGCAGGTACCTCAGTGCCCTATGGTGGCGCATCCTGGTGTCCTCGGCCATGCTGACTCTGTCCTCAAGATTTCCAATTCTCTCTCCATGTTCCACCGACTGATTCTTTATGTTGGAAACAGTTTGTCCAGACAGTTAAGGGCCATTTTGGTGTGGTTGTGCCCGTCCTGATTTTCTTTTCTGAGTTTCCTCAGCTCTTCCAGTATTGTTGAATCTGATTGACATGTGTTACTGCCAGCTGTGTTTAGGTTGGCTTGGCTCGGCATGTTCGGTTTGTTTTCTTCTTTGTTTCTCCTTTGTCCAGCTAAGGAACTCGTATTTCATAGATACTATTTTTATGTTTCAGCGTCCAAGCACTGTCTTTCTCACTCTTTTCTATAGTTTTGTCGAGCGGAGCTCAGTTACTATGCCGCATGCCTGCCCATGACGTCACAGGAAGTTCTCCAAAAGGCTGATTTATGGTTACAAAAATATGGAGGTGCACGTCAGACTACGGTATAGGCTACAGCATAGTGTGCGCCTCTACGCAGAGCCTACGCCAGATGTATAGTGTTGATTCCACTTTAGTCCCATTCCTAGCCCTGCCCATGTCAATACTTTTTTCATACTCTATTGTTTGAATTTCCAGGGTAGAGGCAAACCTCTGGGGTTTAGTTCTTTGAGTGTTACACCACAGGCCTGCCGGGTCTGCCTCAATATGTGGGTGGTCAAAGACTGAACTTACCTTATTGTGGAGTCCACATAGCCCCACAACGTGCTGAGCAGACTGTGAGCACCAACAACGGAAAGTATTCTCTGAATGACCCTGCAGCGAGGACAAAATGAAACAAAAAGCAAAGAATAGTGACTGATGAGAAAGTAGTTCCATCTCACACAGGCTCTGCACCATACTGGACTGACGGATAGGTAATAATCCCCTCAAACCACAAACACACATTCGCCCACTGAAACGTAGTCGGCCAATTGGGACCCGCTACCTGAATACGTGTGGACCAACAGTATATAAAGCAGCACACACTACGTCTGCTATCCTTAGTGATGGCGATTTGCCCACCTCATCATGCCTGGGTGCAGACCATGCAGAGAGCATTATTTAGCAGCCAAATTTAGACACCAGTAGTGGTGAGATCACTTCTGATGCTTTGACATAATGCTGCAAAGACAGTAAGCCAAAGCTTAAGATCTATAACATCGACATTCCCACTCCAACAGCCTACATGCTACTGCTGGTTCTGCTCATCCCTGCTGAGAATAGGACTTCATTTGTAGATGACGACAACATCTCTTCAGTGTCCAGTACCTCAGCATCTTGTGGGACTCTTGTGCCAACATCTCTCCACCAGCACTTCCTGCTGGTGTTGAGCTCCCCTTGCCCTTTTTTCAGGGTGAGAGGTCTCACAGAGAACCCCCCCGGTCTGTTTGTTACAGAAATACAATTTCAATAAACCACTCTGGTTATTATACTCTCTACAGATCTCACTCATGTTTCCACTGTTGTTTTCCTGAAATGAGTGATATCTCATGATATTTCAGAACTAGGCAATAACAAACAGACCTGATCAAGTGAAAAGTAAAGAGATAGGCCTACTATTCGATACGATTCAGACACTTACAATAACCATCTGAGCCTGTCTGTGTCAAAAATAACCACTTTTAATGGACATACTGTGATGGTGGGGCTGGGCGGTATTCGCAGTGACAGTAACATATGCTTTTGTGGTTACCGTGGTTACCCTTTAATGCTTCTGAGGTGTTTATATTTCTGTTATTTGGTTTCACAAAGAACTCATAAAGGAATAACTGATTGTAAGAATTATTAGTAGGCTATTTTTAAACTGCAAATCAATAGCATCTTATGAATAATAACTAACATAGAGACAGGAAGAAAAGAAGGCGTCTTGTACAGTAATGATTTGGGGCTTAATATTGTCAGACACTTTTTAATGGACTTAATGAACAAATGACAAAGTACATGGTGTCAGACAAAATGATGGCAGTTTTAACAGCTTTTTAAGGTGAGACACTACAGGTGAATGGGTAAAATTTTAAAATAATATCATCATGAAACCTCCTCAGTTGATTACTTACAATAGTATGAAAAAAATGTATTACAAGTTTTTAAATTTTTAATGTTTAATTATGCAAATTAGTAGGGGTGTCCCCGACTAAGAATTTTCATAGTCGAATCTGATTTGACAGATTTTTCCTTTAGCCAACTAATCGTCGAATCATGTTGTTTTCCCCCTCATTGATTAATGAGCTCATTTGCGTCAGTCTCCGCTCCAGAGGAAAGAGCTAAAACACCCAAATACACAAATGTAATTCTTCAGTTGGCATAATAAGATAATAATAATAAAAGTTAAAGGGTTATCATTTTATCTTTATCTTTATTCCTTTCACTTCATCAAGGTATGATGCTCTAGATGAACGCAGACACGCTGCCCAGCCGGGGACAGCCCTCCATTCTGAAACACCACCGTTCTGAAACAACGCTGTTCCGAACCACCCCGACTCCGAAACTGATTTTCAAGTCCATATCTTGTTTCCTGCACCAAACACTGCCGCCCACTCTCTGGCCGCACTCGCACAATTCTGAAATTCGTTGTACTACAAAAGCTTGAAATGAACGTTCAACTCATTGTTTTTCATTGAAAATATGTCACTGTCTTCATTTATTATGTATAATTTCTCTAGCAGCAAACACATTTAAAAGGAGACGCTTGTCAAGTCTTTTTACGCGCGTTGTCCGTGGTGCTGAAATCCCCACTCCCAGCCGCACTCCCGGCCTCACTCGCACAATACGTATCCCATTCAAAATAGGCTATATATCATGAATTACTAGAAAACAAATACATTCTATGTCAAATCAAGATGTTCAGCAGCAGTGAGCACCCCCATATAGTCAGAATGGTACGGTCTTGTTTCATAACCACATTTTGCAACGATTCGACGGCGAGACGAGTCGAATCAGACTTCTCCGAATCGAATCACCGAATCATCAACTATTCGGGGTCACCCCTACAAATTAGGCACTGTCTTATTAAACATGCGCTAATTTGCATATATTTCCATAAGATAAATCTGAACATCTGATAAAGCCAGGTGCAAAATTCTTTTTTCATTTTGTTTACATATAAGATGAAAAAAAATTACAGAGGCATTTAAGGATATCTGCTTTTATAACCTAGAAAATCAAAATATACTGTCCTTAAAAAAAAAAAAAAAAAAAGATTTTCGCCATATTTTTGGGAATAAAAAGACTTGGAGTATGACAAAAAACTCATTTTGAGAAAACGGCATTCAAAGATTTACATAATAACATAATACAAGTAGACAAAATGTGATAAAATAAACATCTAAATGTATAATTTGAATGTTTTCTTTATAGCAGTTTGAAAGAATACATATTCAAGGAGTAAACTAGCCCAAAATCTAAAAATTGGCCACTGCATGATAAATCAATGTTTTTGCCTGCCATGTCTCGCCTTAATCAGGGAAAATACCCTCACTAACGTGCATATGTGTTACCATGGTTATATGTATGCATTAGCATAAAAAGGTTAAGGGATATACGTGGCCTTTATCAGCATCAAATATGAGATTGCGGAAAGATTTTACAATCAACAGAAAGATTTATTATTGGTTTACCTGCTGCTAAAACCACATATCTGCTATCATAAAATCCTGTGGTTGGATCGTTTTCTTTAAAAATAGCCAAAAAACACGCACATCCCAAGGTCCATTTGGAGTGGGTGCTGGATACATACATATAAAAGTTATGAAAAACGGAGAAAATGTACCGCACACCAAGTCTCAGCTCCCATTTAAGGCTTTTTTATTTGATTGTTTTCTTTCACAACACAAACTCTTGTGTGGTTCATTTGTGTTGTGAAAGAAGAGTCCGTTTGGAAGCAGACCTAGGCCTACCTTTATGAGTGGTCTCGCTTCAGTTATTTGGTCTGTTCTAAGGTTCGATCAACAGCTTTCTAACCAGCCCAAACAAACCGTAGTAACCGCGCAAACAGACCTGATTACGTTTTAACCGAACCAAACAGGTTAGGTGTGAAGGCACCCACAGTAATAGACCAATTTGGCCTGGTGCAGGGCAGGGTTTGTTATCCATTGTCACTGTTAGGTTAGGTCAAGGGTAGCAGTCATCAATTTGAATTGAAGCCGATGATGCTCTTCAGTATCTAGTAGGCTCATAACTGTGACTTGCTCAAAGAAATTCATGCTGAAGTCCAGAGATGCATTTTATGGTGGTTTGTTAAACAGACAAGTGAGAATTTTTTTTTTTTTCCAGCAGCCCTGGTTAACATAACAGTTTATTGAATGTCTTGTTAACGCCCTATGCATTCACCTCTGATGAAAAGGAGTGGTAAAATGACCAGTTGGTGGTTGTATATATTGATAGGCTATAAACTTTAGCCAATATATAATATATTGGCTAAAGTTTATAGTCTATCAATTTATGTTGTTAATATAAGTTTTCGACTATTTTTATGGAGGTAAATGTCGCCATCTGTTGGTGAATTTAATTCATAACAGTCAGCTTTTGAGGAGACAGAAATACTGATTGAAATGAGTGTAATTGATGCATTTGTTGACAGAGGGAACTGAACTTGAATGTAAAGTTTGAAATATCAGTCTGTTTGATCCTGAATTAGTATGTTTTCTTTGGACTGTAGTCTGTACATAATAATAATAATAACACAACAACAATGATGATGATAATAATAATAATAATGATAATGATAATGTAATACAGTCAAACTACTACATTTGTTATTGCTAATAAAGGTTGTCAAGTTAAATGGCATGTTGTTGTACGGTCATTTTGTACCTATGATACATTTTGGGGGGGGCAAATAAAATTTCGCTTGGTCAGGGGCAGCCCTGGATACATGATGCCATCCTCTGTAAAACATGCACTTTTAAACTTACAAGTGTAACATTACTCTGGTCAAAGAGACAAAACTACTATCTAGAACTTCTCTAGATACAGGATGTGCAAACCTTGTTGTATCTGACAACACTTTATAGGCCTCAGGGCACCATGTTATTAACGTTCTGTGCTTACCTGAACTTTAAAGCAGAACCTGACTTTTGACAACTTAACTTTGACAGGTGTATGGCAAGAACATGCAGGTATTTTCCAGAAGATCACAGAAATGACATACTGAACGTCCCTTGCATTCTTGTACAGAATTACTAACAGAGCAGTAACTTTACACACTTACCCTCTGTTCGCTGTGCCTGCCTGCTCGGCCATACTCCAACACCTTGTCACGTGGAAAGAGAAACTGTGACATTGAGTGTGCGTTCGAAAATAGTTATTCGGAGTACCGGGGCGCCCTCTGCCACAAACTGGACCCTCGTAAATTCGGAGTAGTTGAAATGTACCATTCGGTTATTCAGAACAGCATAGTCTGAGCCCCCCTTTGGGCACTCCGTGTGGGCAGACGGAGCAGAAGAGCGACGAGGGCAGTGAATGTGTGATGAACTAAACTGTTCCTTGATTCATGAAGAAGTAGAACTGAACAACAGCGATGTCATTTTAGTGTAGAATGTTCGATCGATAACTAACGCACCAATATAACTGAAGACTGGTTTATTTGTTGTTTGAGATAACCGAGCGGTTCGTTTACATCTTAACGGCTTCTGCCTCCGCCCATCGCAGCATCCCTGTAGAGAAAACAAGCGCACCCGGCTACAGACTTGAGGCATTGCGGAAGTAGCTTTTCTA